>NC_088367.1:35024424-35126924 GCF_034508935.2 Berghia stephanieae | reverse complement strand
TGTCCCCATGGCTATTCCCCCAGGCTGGACACCCCATCCACCCCCTGTGTTCATGTTCATCATGCCTCCCTGTCCATATTGTCCCCCTCCCATTGGAAAGCTGGAGTATTGGGTTGGTAACGGAGGTTGTTGCTGTTGATGCTGTCCCATCATCATCATGGACTGTGGTTGTTGCTGTTGCATTGGCATCATCATATGTGATGGCTGTTGTGGCTTTAATCCCATTCCACTACTCATAGTTGTCATTGACTGTTTATGACTTCCTGTTATTGTTGATGAGGATGACGACGATGATGATGAAAATGTGGACGAGGGTAGAAGAGAGTCGATAGAGGACATGTCGATGTTTGATTTGGAGGAACTAGAGTACAAGGAAGAAGTCGAAGAAGCTGGCGATGACATTGGAGTGCCATAATTAGAATAATTTGTCTTACTAGAGGATGCCGATCCCCAGTTAACAGAATGGGACATTCCATCTAAATTGCCACCACCTCTATTGCCCTGTTGAAAATTGTTTGTATTCAACAAGGTTTTGGTGAGGTCTTTCGGCCCGGAGGCATTTGTGGATGATTTGGGGACTGATGGTGAAGATGATGAAGATGACAAAGTCTTTTTCGTTGTTGACAAACTCTGAGCCGTCAAAGGTTGTTTTGCTTTGAGTTCTCTCTCTTGTTCTTGTTGCTTAGCCAATCTTTGTTTCTCCTCTATGGACAAGACAGGCTGAAAGAATGAAGCACAAACATTTAAAATAAATAACAATGACCCACAAATAATAAAAAAAATATTACAAAAACACAAGGGCAATTTGTAGATCAAGTGAACAGTGATAAAAAAAAAAATTAATCTCAAATTTATTTTCTAACAACACACTGATAGTCCTGATAGTTCAGTTGGTAGAGCACTTGCTTCACACGAAAAGGGACTTGGATCAATCTCGGTCCAGATTTTTTTCTGACCCCCTTATCCATCCAGGAGTGATTGTGTAGCTGGGTTTATTAGATCTGATAGAAAGTACATTGAAAAAGACTAGTGTCCTATCCTAAGGGTAGCAGGCAGTTTCTGATCCTTTTTACTTATTATGTCAATGGCATCGCTAAACATCACTTGATTTTGTGACAGGAAGAGTCATAAGTACTGCTTCTTATTTTCTTTTCTTCTTCTCTTCATGCCAGGTGGCACCTAAGGCCTCGATCTGCTGTTTCCACTCTACCTTGATAATGGTTGTGTCCCTCGCCCAGCCCAAAGCTGTCCAACCTGCAGTTCTTTTTCTTTCGACAGTAGGCCACCAGGTAGTTTTGGGTCTGCCACATGTTCTTTTTCCCTCTGGAGCCCATGTCAATGGCATCACAGTCATTATCCCATTCTTTTCTTGTATTTCCATCTCTTTCTTCGGGCTCTATCACTTATTGTCCTCATTCCTGCTCTTTCTTATACATTATCATTGCTTATGTGGTCCTACAATTTCATATTAAATGGTAGGACCATCTGGATTGGAATACATCTAGCTTTCTGTTGTCTCCTTTTGTTATTTTTCAGGTTTCTGATCCATACAATAAAACTGCTATGACTACGGTTTCAAATAGTTTTAGTTTTGTTCTTCAGTGTATGATTTTAGGGTTCCAAACCTTTGAAAATATTATTTGAGTACTGCTCAGTCACAAAAGTCAAACAAAAAAAGAACATATTTATCAATACTGGATTCAGGATTACTTTTTTGGGAGTAGAATCAGTGGCAGCTTTGGAAGCCAGCCTGTCACTGGAACCAGATGTAGCCAGTTGTTTAGTGCTGTTGCTTTGACTTGACTGTCCAAATCCAAAACCAGCCATGAATTGGTCCATCTGATATGTGAAGGGAAAAAAATAATTTAATAACTCATCATTCATTTCATCATCTGTCAAAGTATCAAAAATATTTCAATTGGAAAGTAAGTTTTGGATTTTTTTAAATGAGAGATAATTTCAATTGAACCATAGGAAATTATCTCTTTTTAAATATGGGGGTCTAAAAGCCACAAAAAAATAAAATCAAACCATCAACAAATAATAAATGAAACAAAACAACAATAAAAAAGAATAGAATAAATATGATAATAAAAACAATAATATTAATAGTAATAATAATAATAAGAATAAGAATAATAATAATAATAATAATAATAAAAATAATAATAAAAATAATATAATAATAATAATAATAATAATAATAATAATAATAATAATAATAATAATAATAATAATAAACTCTCTCTCTCTCTCTCTCTCTCTCTCTCTCTCTCTCTCTCTCTCTCTCTCTCTCTCTCTCTCTCTCTCTCTCTCTCTCTCTCTCTCTCTCTCTCTCTCTCTCCTCTTTCTATATATATATATATATATATATATATATATATATATATATATATATATATATATATATATGTATATATATTAATGTTTGTAATCATGATGATATGCCTTTTAGATAGGTTACACGAGGCCCTTTACAGCGTGAGTCTGAGAGTGTGTGTTTATGCATATGTGTGTGTGTGTGTGTGTGTGTTTTGTTTTGTTTTTCATTTATGTCTGTATGCGTATATTATGCATATGCTGTAACCAAACGAAAAATTGCCTTCATAGAAATAAAGATAGTATTATTATTATTATTATTATTATTATTATTATTATTATTATTATTATTATTCAATTAAAATTCAATTATGCCTTTTTCGTGACAACATCAAAAGATATCGTCGCCTAGGCATCCCACGAAGGAATATAGATAACTCATCAAACAAAATGTCTGATGTCAACATGAATCACCCATGTTGTCCAAGTGAGCAAATTGGGGGTTAATTTTGCTCAAGGAAAAAAAACGAAAGTGCCTGAAGCGGGGCTCGAACCCGGGTCCTTCTGGGTCACAGTGCAATGCCTTAACCACTCGGCCACTTCGCCCCCCATTATTATTATTAATAATAATAATAATAATAATAATAATAATAATAATAATAATAATAATAATAATAATAATAATAATAATATATAATAATAATAATGATAATAATAATAATAATAATAATAATAATAATAATAATAATAATAATAATAATAATAATAATAATAGTAATAATAATTTTTATACTCATACAACAACCAACTTACAAAGGATGTTTTGGGTTTTTCTCCACTGTCATTGTTACCCATTATTTGCCCTATTTCTATCACCCTGGAATGGAAAATAAAACCATCAAAATGTTTTATATTATTAATGGGTAAGGGGAGGGTAAGCGAGTTGAAATATTTAGTGTCTGTCATTTCAGTAAAGCCCCTTCTTCCCACATCCAATAGCTTGCAAATAACAGTAAATATTGAGAAGCAAACACAACATTTGCGACTAAAACAACAATAATTTAAATGAACCAGCACACCAAGTCTCAGAACACCAAATCTGTGTTTCTTTTCAATCAATTCCATATTTTAGGAAGAGACAAAATGTATCAACCCAGTCATACACCTCTTTTATTCAAAGTTATTGTACCTGGATTTGGTCAAATGTGGGTTTTAAAAATCTATTTGTACTGGAGTTAAATCGGTATTTGGAGCAATTAAACTTCTATATTGTCAAGAATAAAAAATAATTTTATATCATCTTACTTGTGTTCACTTTGTATCTGGTCCAACTGCTCTAATTTTGTTCTGTGCTCTGATTCCACTTTTGTCAACATTTCCTTGACCACCATCATGTATGCATTAAACTGTGAAGAGAATAGAGCACCACAATAGATTTGCTCATTAATCATAATATCATTCAATAACAATTTAACATTATAGAACCCATAACTTTTGAGTAGACAGCTGAAGACACACATTGGATCAGGGATGTCACCAGGCAAATTAAAAAAAGCCTGAAAACTTGCGCGGACGAGATACAAATCAACGTCAAGGGCTTTGTAGGGATTTGAAAAATATCAAATTTGGAATATTGTTTCAGTACTTATTATTGCAATTGTGAGTAAATAACACACAAAAGAAAAGAGAGTTAACAGTTTTCAAATTGATAAAATAAGGTGCTGAAAACAAAATATAGACAAATTAATATCAATAGCTATCAGGGATGAGAATGACTGGTCACATAAAAGGAGAAAATTATTCATTGCATTGTGAAGATCATGACCCACCCATGCAACCATAACCTATAAATTTAAACTTCACTCAAATTCACTGAGATGCGATTCAAAATTTGTCTCCCAGCAATTTCTGACACGACTCGGAGAATTTCAAAAGTTGAAAGTGTAATTACATTTGGTGGTTGTAGTAGGGATGATGATGTGGTGGTGGTTGTAGTAGTAGTGGTGGTAGGATGATGTGGTAGTGATTATAGTAGTACTGGTCGTATGGATGATTGTGTGGTGGTGGTGGTTGTAGTAGCTGTGGTAGGAATGATGATGTAGTGGTAGTTGTAGTAGTAGTGGTGGTAAGGATGATGTGGTGTTATTTGTAGTAGTAGTGGTGCTAGGGATGATGGTGTGGTGGTGGTTGTAGTAGTGGTAGCAGGGTTGATGATGTGGTTGTAGTTGTAGTAGTAGTGGTGGTAGGGATGATGGTGTGGTGGTGGTTGTAGTAAGAGTGGTGGTAGGGATGATGTGGTAGTGGTGGTAGGGATGATGATGTGGTGGTGATTGTAGTAGTAGTAGTAGTAGTAGTAGTAGTAGTAGTAGTAGTAGTAGTAGTAGTAGTAGTAGTAGTAGTAGTAGTAGTAGTAGTAGTAGTAGTAGTAGTAGTAGTAGTGGTGGTGGTGGTCTTAGAGATGATGATGTGATGGTGGTTGTAGTAGTAGTGGTGGTAGGGATGATGATGTGGTGGTGGTTGTAGTAGTGGTGGTCTTTTAGAGATAACTGTGTGGTGGTGGTTGTAATAGTTGTGGTAGGAATGACGATGTGGTGATATTTGTAGTAGTACTGTTGGTAGGGATGATGATGTGGTGGTGGTTGTAATAGTAGTGGTGGTAGAGATGATGTAGTGGTTTTGGTGAGTGGTTTTTTTTCAGTGATAATAATAGCAATTTGTCAAAAAGGAGGAAAATGTCTCCGTCCATCGGTCAAACGCAAGCAAAGTGTAAAAATAACAGGAACATAGTTTTGTATTGGTATTATGTAATATATTACTATTACTAGTATAAATCCATTCTTATCATTAAACATAAATTTAGCTTTTGTAAAGATTTAATGGATGGTTATGAGAGAGAGAGAGAGAGAGAGAGAGAGAGAGAGAAGAGAGAGAGAGAGAGAGAGAGAGAGAGAGAGAGGAGAGAGAGAGAGAGGAGAGAGAGGAGAGAGAGAGAGAGAGAGAGAGAGAGAGAGAGAGAGAGAGAGAGAGAGAGAGAGAGAGAGAGAGAGAGAGAGAGAGAGAGAGAGAGAGAGAGAGAGAGAGAGAGAGAGAGAGGAGAGAGAGAGAGAGAGAGAGAGAGAGAGAGAGAGAGAGAGAGAGAGAGAGAGAGAGAGAGAGAGAGAGAGAGAGAGAGAGAGAGAGAGAGAGAGAGAGAGAGAGAGAGAGAGAGGAGAGAGAGAGAGAGAAGAGAGAGAGAGAGAGAGAGAGAGAGAGAGAGAGAGAGAGAAGAGAGAGAGAGAGGAGAGAGAGAGAGAGAGAGAGGAGAGAGAGAGAGAGAGAGAGAGAGAGAGAGAGAGAGAGAGAGAGAGAGAGGAGAGAGAGGAGAGAGAGAGAGAGAGAAGAGAGGAGAGAGAGAGAGAGAGAGAGAGGAGAGAGAGAGAGAGAGAGAGAGAGAGAGAGAGAGAGAGGAGGAGAGAGAGAGGAGGAGAGAGAGAGAGAGAGAGAGAGAGAGAGAGAGGAGAGAGAGAGAGAGAGAGAGGAGAGAGAGAGAGAGAGAGAGAGAGAGAGAGAGAGGAGAGAGAGAGAGGGGAGAGAGAGAGAGGAGAGGGAGAGAGGGAGAGAGAAGGGAGAGGGAGATTTGTCCCTACCCTTCCCCTTCAACCATCAACTTGCTAATCAAAGAACACCACTGGTCGTCTGTGTCAATTGTGACTACTGGTGCCATTCAGTCTGGCCCGACGTCATAAAAACGGGACCGTCACTAAATTTCACGAGACTATTGCACAGGTGTCAAAATATGACATAAGACATAATGGTGATTTTGTGGTTTTGAGGGAAATGTTTGACACGGCAAATTCAACGGAAAATTTCTGAGAAATTCTCAAAATCACTGTTTATTTATCAAACATTTTTTTTAAAAAAGGAGGATTTGTGATGGGGATGGGCGTAGATAAACTACCATTTAGGTGCCCAAATATTCGACCGGCGGTGACAGCCCAAATTATTCACCCGGCGAAAAAGTTCCGGCTCGATCGCGGTATTTTTCTTCTTCTTTAAAAAAAATAATTTTTTCTTGAATAGTGATGACGGACAAAAACCGGAGGTTCCGGATTAAAACCGGCTGGTGGTAAAAAAACCGGATTTCCGGCTAAAACCGGAAAAGTGGCATCCCTGATTGGATCTTCCATTTCTATTCTTCACCCCACAGGGAACATTAAGCTTGAAACACTAAAATCGCTTTCTTCATCTAATTTGTGAAATTTGTCTTCAGAATCTACTTCTATCAATCAAGACCTCAGGTAACCCAAATATCAGACAACCATATAGCACCACAAAATGAGCTATAGGAATTAAGTTTCTTGCTCCAGACAAAAAATGAGAGAGAGTGGAGCTTTATCAACTCTTTTTTACCCTTCCAGAAGCTAATCCTGTTAATCAACAGGCCTAAAACAAGGTGAGAGGACTGGATAACCAACCGTTCAAAAATCCAGTGTCCATAATTCCATCAATCTATAGCTGTGCATAAATTTTCATACATAGAATAAAAACAAAAAGACAAAAGACAAAAACAAAAATAAAGAAAAAAAACTGATCTTATTTGATCCTACAGACAAGAATACTCCCGAACCAGGGCCACGTCTACAGCCTACCAACTAATATAAGCGCAAAACAGACTGGCTGGCTGTAGACAAAGATTCGAAATATAAATCTTACTTAATTCGTTTTGTTTATTTGAATTCTGGAAAGGTTTAGTACTTGCTTACATGGCGTCCAGTCTGAAGAAAAAGGATGAAAATTGATTCTGTTTACGGTTTTGTAACATTGTTTTGATCTTTTGAGTAAAAAATAGGGGATGAAGTCTTAGGGATTTGTCACAATATTCACAAAAATGCGTTTTAGTGATGCTTTAAACTTCATCTACAAGTTGCTGATTTCAAATGCAAATATAATATCTATTATATTTGGCACAGAGAGAGAGAAAGAGAGAGAGAGAGAGAGAGAGAGAGAGAGAGAGAGAGAGAGAGAGAGAGAGAGAGAGAGAGAGAGAGAGAATGGGGGGGGAGGGCTATTACCTGAGACAAGTTGAGGTTATTGTCGATAGAGAGAGGGATGAGGAAAGGCAACACCTTGCTTGCCATAACATCCTTGGTGATCCCTAGCTTGGACTCTGACAAGGCAATCTTGTGAATGCCTGCGGATGAGAAAGGAGAATATAATCATTGTTACCCGACAGACAGATCGTGCAGACCTGCCAAATTGAAAACTTCAAATTTAGTAAATTTTATGTCAATTTTTAGTAATTTGACAAGAAAATTCGTAATTTCTGAAATCGTGTATGAACAACCACAATATTATTATTATTATTATTATTATTATTATTATTATTATTATTATTATTATTATTATTATTATTATTATATCATTATTATTATTATTATTATTATTATTATTATTATTATTATTATTATTATTATTATTATTATTATTATTATTATTATTATTATTATTATTATCATTATTATTATTATTATTATTATTATTATTATTATCATTATTATTATTTTTTATTATTATTATTATTATTATTATTATTATTATTATTATTATTATTATTATTATTATTATTATTATTATTATTATTATTATTATTTATCATTTTTATCATTATTACTATTATTATTATAATTTAGGTATTACTAAGAATTAAAAATTCATAATTTTCCATAAAATTTCGTACTTGGCCATGAAATTTGTCTAAAATTCGTAAGATTCGGCAGGTATGAATCGTGTCATCAATTGTATTAGTCGCACCTGTTTATAAAGGTCATTTAGCACAATCTTCTTTTTAGTTTTAAGTCTTTTTGTCTATGCTTGTGACATTTTAGATTCATTTTCAGTGCAATAGTGCAAAGTATTTCATACAGCAAAATGAAGTGGCACTTTATGTGCATTTTTGTATCTTGGTTTCGGATGTGGATTGCAAAAATTTAATTTTGAATCGAGACCCCTGGGACCTACAGTGTGTATAAGTTAATTTGAAGACATGGTGGTTCCATTATGTTCATCTCAATATGACTATTTATATTTTGCATGAATTGGGTGTATGGAAAAACTGGTTATAAGTTTTACTAAGGTGAAATTATTCTAGTTAGCCGGCATGTGTTCCAATTAACCAGTTAAAATTTTATATATATATATATATATATATATATATATATATATATATATATATATATATATATATATATATATATATATATATATATATATATATATATATATATATATATATATATATATATATATATATATATATATATATATATATATATATATATATATAAAATTCTCTCACACACTGACTTTTCCATTTAAGCAGCTGCTCTGATAAACTTGCTGTGGGGGGGGGGGGGGGGGGGGGGAGGGCTACCAATGAAAAGTAATCAGTGAGAGTTACGAGGCCCACTGAGACGGATTTGTTTATTCAGTTTGTCATCTAAAATGGAAAAAAAAAAAAAAAAACACAAACAAAAACAATTGCTTGATACCCTTAATTTAGTTTTCTTATTTTGGCCTTTTGTCCCAACAGGAGCATAGGCCATCAACGAAGGTCCTCTTCTTTTTTCTGTCCTGTGCCATCGCTTCCCAGCCTATCCATGTCTGTCCCAAACACTGGTTGTCCGCTTCTACATCTCTCCTCCAGGTGTTCTTAGGTAGGCCCTTCTTTTGTTTGCCCTGTGGATTCCAGGTCAAGGATTGCCGGGAAATGCTTCTTGTTGACCAATCCATCTCCATTTTCTCTTCAATATTTCTTTTTCAATTGGTTGTTGGTTTGTTTTCTGCCCAAGCTCAATGTTGCTAATTTTTTTCTGGCTAATGCACTTTGAAAATCTTTCTCACACATGAGTTGACAAAAGTTTGGATCTTATTTATGACTGTTTTGGTCGTCCTCCATGTTTCCAAGGCATAAATCAAAACCGTTTTAACATTTGAATTGAACACCCAGACTTTTGTTCAAGTTGTAATGATGTAAGATTTCCAAAAGTTTTTCAAAATGTTAAAAGCTACCCTTGCTTTTCAGATACGGGCCTTGGTCCGTGCCTCCATCAACACTAATAACATTTCCAAGGTATGTGAAGCTGTTACTTCCTCCTGCTCCATTTAGTGTAATAGTCTTTGTGCTAACTTTTAATATTTGTGTCTTCTTTAGGTGAATGTCAAGGCCCATTCTTGATGAAATTTGGTCCACTTCAGATGTTTTGATTGTATTGCTTATGGCTTTGAGTGAGAAGTGCAAGATCATCTGCAAAATCCTGGTCTTCGAATTGAGTCCAGGGAGTCCATTGAATTCTGTTTCTCTCGCCATTTGTTGTTTCTCTCATGATCCAGTCGATGGAAAGTAGGCACAGAAATGATGAGAGGAGGCATCCCTGCCGTACTCCAGTTTACACATTAAACACCAGTGTGAATTACCTGACAAGTCATTCCCTCATAAGATTTCTCTATCAATCTGGACAGCTTTGCAGGGATTCCATGGTGTCTGAGTAATTTCCAAAGAATGTTTCGATGTAGACTATAAAAGGCTTTACACTAGTCAACAAAAGTTATAAATAGAGGACTGTTCCAATGATTGCTCAAGTAGGATTCTTAATGTGGCTATTTGGTCTGTACATGATTGATTCTGTCTAAAACCTGCCTGGGTTTTGCATAGTGTGGCATCTACTGTATCTTTCATTCTCTGTAGCAGAATTTTGTTGAAAATCTTCCCAGGTATGGAGAGAGGTGTGATGATAATTGTCACAATCACTCAGGTCCTCTTTCCAATATTTGGGTACTTCCTCTTGTTCCCAAACCTTTTCAAAAAGGGTCATGAGTACATCTGCTGTCTTCTTGATGTCAGCCTTGAGGGCTTCTGCAGGGATTCCATTCGGTCCTGCTGCCTTGACAATTTTCATTTTCTTGATGGCAAATAATCGTATCCTTGGGTGGCCTATCGTATCTAATATCCAAGTCTTGTTCTGCTTCTTGAATGGTGTGGGGGTTATCAGATTCAGGTCTATTTAGAAGTTCGTCAAAATGTTCTACCCAACTTTCCATCTGTGCCTCATTTTCTACGATAGTCTGCCCTTGTTTATTTTTAATCGGTCTATCTGGAGGATTGTACTTACTTGACAGTTTTCTCGTTATGTCATAAAGTTCCTTTATATTTCCACTGTGGGCTGCTTTTTCTGCCTTTTCTGCCATCGGATCACAATTTTCTCTTTTGTCTCTTTTCACACTTTTTCTTACTTCATTGTGAGCAACTGTGATCCATTTGGTGTTTTGCTTTGCCTGACCTGGTTCGACTTGCATTTATTGCTTCTTTCTTTTGTTTTCTCTCCTGGATCTTCTGTAAGGTGTTCGTCGACATACATTGTCGCCAAACATCGAGTCCCAGTTCTTCTGTACACATTGTCTTCATAGCGGTTTTCAATTCTTGCAAGTATGTGTGTAAATCTGTGTCCTCACCCTTCCCGAGTAAAGCAGGAGTTCTCCTGAAGATAACCTTATTTGACCAGGCTGCAGCCACCTTGTTTCACTGATGCCAAGAAGTGCAATTTTGTAGTTTTGCATCCCTGCTGCTATCTGTGCTGCTTTTTGATACGCTTTAGCTAAACCATAAAAGTACTTTATGCTAAATCTAAATTTCATTCACATTACCAAATCACAATAATAATTTTAAATATTAAAATAAGTTCCTGTGCCAGCCTTTACCTGCAAATTTTGCAGGATTCTCCTCAGTATACAATACAAACCTGGATAAACTCGGCTCCATGGGCCTTAAGGCTTTGAAAGACCAATACTATCATATGTCAACATTATGGAAAAATACTTACCTAAAATGCTCATGAGCACAGCAGGTTCTCTGGTGGGGATCTCCCTAAGAAATGGCAACACTTCATCCAGTACATACCACTTATCCATTTGTTCCATTAGTTTACCCATGCACAGTAATGAGTTGACACGCACCTGGGAACAGACAGAATGTATAGGCAAAGTGAATGGCTCACACACACACACACACACACACACACACACACACACACTCTCTCTCTCTCTCTCTCTCTCTCCCTCCCTCCCTCCCTCCCTCCCTCCCTCCCTCCTCCCTCCTCTCTCTCTCTCTCTCTCTCTCTCTCTCTCTCTCTCTCTCTCTCTCTCTCTCTCTCTCTCTCTCTCTCTCTCTCTCTCTCTCTCTCTCTCTCTCTCATGTTCTACTGGTATTATTGAAGACTATGAGTCTATGGAAAAACCAATTTAAGCTTGACAACTCACATTCAGAACAGAGGTGCCCAAGCAAAGTTTCTTGATTCGAGGGATGAGAGAAGACTTGAGGGTGGAGTAGTCTATCAAGTCAGCAAATGTTGGAATGATGTTGAGGCACAGCTCCTAGAGATATTAAAAAAGGGGATAGTGCTAATGGTTATGGGTCATTCATTTGTTTATTACTTTCCTTTGCATTATTTTTCAGGATGCTCAAAATACCAGAAGATAGAAAAAAGAAGAAGAATTGTAATGTTGATGAGTTGCTTGTGTTCGTCTATTCGTTAGTATTGCTTTTGGGAACTTCAGGATACCAGCTCTTGTAGATAAAGAAATAATGTTGTTGAAAATGGTGGGTTATAAATTTGTTTATATTATTCTATTTTTAATCAATTCCACACATCTACACCATATTCAGTATACTTACTGGTTTTGTTTATTCCATTTATTTCAAGCCATATGGAATCTAATACAATACTAGGTGCCTATCAAATGACCCTTTTTGTACTTGCACTCTAAAAATACCCATCACTGTATGTAGCCAGGTACTCGTGCATACTTGAGTCAAACTGAGTAATGTGTGTGTTAGTGCAAAGCAATCACTTATTACACAAGATTTCGCCAGTCCAATCACTGACCATCTTCAACATTTCTTAACTCTGCGATATGACACTGTACCACTTAGCTACTGACCCCACATATATACACCAAAATCAAAAAGCTCTAGTTTATCTTTGTAAATTGAAACATCTTTGAAGATGTGAATGTTGTGACTGAGACCTACTTCTCAGATCCAGACTGGATATGAATTAGCAACACTCTAAAACTATATGGTGACAAGATGAAACTTATCTATTTCTAATAAATGACGTATGCAATAAAAGCCACGAGAGAAGTAAATATTTTTATGTGCTCATTAAAGACAAAGGGGTCCCAATATTTCAATAGCTGAACACTTCCCTCACAGGCAAAGGGACCAGTATTAATCCTGGGTGCAGTTGAGATTTCTAAAACTTAAATTTGAGCTTTTATATAGAACAATGTCCACTGAACATGCTCAAAACGCTTTACAAGTGGTGCATAGCCAACAGCAATATTTAAGATGTAGGACATGACATGATGTCTGTTAGGCAATATTACAATTTTTTCAGACGGACATACTGCTGTTAACAGCTAGGCACTCATTTTACACCTGAGTATGGTGAGATAATGTAAGTAAACAAGTCTTTTCCAAGGACTCAACTATGCACCACTCAGAATGGGACTCGAACCCTGGACCTTCTGATCCAAAAGTGAGTGCCATACTACAAGACCACATAGCCGCATACTGTCACCTTGTCCATCCAAAAGTAATTGGGAGGTTGGATGTTTTAAATCCGGTGGATAGTAAAATGACATAATATATAGCATTCAATACAATGGGTAGCAAACAATTGCTATTGTCCGTTTAACCCTAAAGAAACTGGGATCAGTTCATCCAAAATGACCCATCAAATAGATAAACCTACCTGTATCTGTGGACTGTCTGACTCAAGGGCTGAAAAAATCAGAGGAAAGACATAGGCCTGGATTTGTGCTGTTGGAGTCTTGGACAGCAGGAGATTCATGTTTTGTAGCAACATCAACATCACCTACATTAATATAAGATGAGATTAAATAAAGTTAAGATTATATTGATTTGTCTGTTTATGAAAATATTCCTGTAACTACTTCAACCAATCACCTTTTGATTATAACCAATATGTACCGGTTTGAATCCCACCCACCCTACTGTACGGCCTTGAGAAGTCACCTCACACTAACTTATGGGGATGATCGAGAGGGGCGCTGTTCTTATGACAGCTCGGAATGGTGTTTCAAACTTAAAAAAGATAATTTCCCTCTTAGGGATTAATTGTTCACCCCCCCCCCCTCCTCCCATCCCTTCTTTAAAAGAGAATTCTCAGCTTTGTTCATGTAATGGATACATGTAATGGATACATTCTCAATTTTCAGTTTCCCGAGTGAATGATGGAAAATCAAACTGTCCATTTAGCCAAAAATAATACATTGCTCTATTTGAAGACTAGAGCTTGAATCAAGGAAAAGCAAACCAGATAATTTATGACTGAATAACTGGGAGCAGGCTATACATATATAAATCACCTGTACTGGTTCTTTGATTTTGAAGTAGGGTATTAGATCGGGGAGAACCAAAGTGCGATATTCTTCATTTGTTGACTGTTCAGCAATGAAGAAAATACTGGGTAGAATGAAAGGAACCATGGTAGAATTCATGCCCTCTGTGAACAAGGCTGGTAGGATTCGCTGTTGATTAACACGCTGGGAAGAACAAAATTATTATATTTGCTAATAAATAAAATATCAACATCAACGACGGCAACAACAATAATTATTATAATAGCAGTAATTGTGATAAAACATTATGAATCACATTGAAAATGGTATTTCTGTGGAAATGCCCTTTATAAACGTACTTACTTTTTTTAATTATATAAATAGTAATAATAATAATAATAATAATAATAATAATAATAATAATAATAATAATAATAATAATAACAACAACAACAACAACAATATATAATAATAATTACAATAATAATAGTAATAATATTACCAAATGATAGATTTTCAGCAACCATTAATTCAAAATAATGAGTAGGCGGGAGGGGTTGTACAAAAATTCAATTTGGAGAATTGATAATTTATCATTCAATCATAATTTTTTTTTCAGAAATTAAATTTCTAAAATGAAAATGAAAATTAAAGATGAAACTCCCTCAAACCTTTGGTAACCGCTCTATAATTTTTGGCAGTCCCTTGAAAAAGTTGGATTTTTCAATGTTGTCTCGTTGATATAAAGTGTCAACATACTGAAGGGCCATGCACGCCATGTCTTCAAAAAATGGGACCTGTAAAGAAAGAAAAATTTCAACATTTGAAAATAACAAATTAATTAGATATAGAAAGAAGCAAAGAGTCAGAAAAGATAAATAATGATAATGATAATGCATAGTTTCTAAAGTGCCACTTTCCAACAAATGTGCTCGGAAGCGCTTATACAAAAAAAAAATTTTTAATGAGCTTTTATATAGCACAATATCCACTAAACGTGCTCAAAGCACTTTACAGGGGGTCCCTGGCCAACAGCAACACATAGGAGACATGACGTCTGTTAGATGATATTACAATTTTTCGGACAGAGACAACGCTGTTAACAGCCAGGTACTCATTTTACACCTGAGTACGGTGAGAGAATTTGAGTAAAGAGTCTTTTCCAAGGATTCAACCATGCACCGAGCGAGGCTCAAACTCAGGACCTTCCGATCCGAAAGCGAGTGTCATACAACTAGACCACATAGCCACACAAAGACAGATATATATATATATATATATATATATATATATATATATATATATATATATATATTACGTCTATTTCCGTGGAAATGCACTATATAAATGTTCATATTTTATAATAATGATATTAATAGTAATAATAAAAATAATAATAGTAATAATAATAATAATAATAATAATAATAATAATAATAATAATAATAATAATAATAATAATAATAATAATAATAATAATAATAATAATATATTCCATATTTAGTAACAGTTGGACATTCTCTACAATCTCTGATGAGATGTTTTTACTAATAGTGCCACGAATACTGCTGATCTGGAATATAAGAGGTGATAGTGATGGTGGTGGACTGGAACCCTCAAGGCAGAAGATCAAGGGGAAGACCACAAGGAACATGGAGAAAAATTAAAGAAGCTGATATACAGAGAAGTGATAAGACATGGAACGAGATAAAGCTTAGGATCGAGAGGATGTTTTTCTGTGGCCTATACCCTGACCTAGGGTGAAAAAGGCAATGATGATGATGATGATGATGAAAATAACAGTGAAATACAAAAAAATTCATTAACCCTTTAAAGTTGAGACTAAATTTTTTCAAATCACAATTACACCGATTATTTATCTAATTATAACTTCAGACCCTGGGGGGGGGGGGGGGGGGAGAGTCTCGATGGTTCAGTTGGTAGGCCTCACTTATCACACGAAAGGGGACTGAGACAGATTCCAGGTGAAGTCAAGATTTTTTTTCTAACCTCCCTGTCCACCCAACAATAGCTGGGTCTGTTTGATCTGACAGAAAGTATTTTGCAATAGACAAGCTTCCTATCCCAATGATAGCAAACAATTGCTAATGGTTCTAAAGGACTAAAAGAAAAGAACTTCAGACCGATAATTTTCACCAAGAGAGAATTAAAAGTTATGCGATCTGGTCTTCATTGAGACTATTCAGATCTCTTGTTGAAGAAAGTTAGATCTAATCTCAGATTTTAAAATGTACTCCAGATGCTATGAATACTAATTATCAACATTTCATTTACAGTCAACTCAGCTTAATCGAACACCCTCAGGAGTTCAGGTTAGTGTGTCAATTAACTGGAGTGTGCGATTAAGTGGAGAAGCTAAAAATAGCATTAAAGTACCAACTTTCATTTGCCATTCATGTAGGGCCTTCTCCTTTGAGTTTTCTTCGGGCTTGGGACTGTCATGTTCAAGACATTAGACTCATTTATGTGATTCGTTCTTTCGCCTTTCTTGCCACAACTGAGCTCATTTTGCTTTATCAGGGAATCTACAGTAGTAAAGCCGTCTCGTCTGTGTTGAAAATATCATTAGAGTCGTACTGCTGGAGAAGTTGTTTCAAAACCCCATCACTCCATTGACTGGCAAAAGAGACATCAGCATCATGTTGTTTTTTTAAACGACATTCTGTCGACCTTTCCATCTCAAAAGCCAGCATTCTGATGTGTCTTGAGTTGATGCTAGTTCAGTTGTCTTTTGAGTGTATCAATGTGGACTGGGATCGTATAGATCAATCAAAAGATGAGATGCAAGTCCTCTCTGTAATCCTTTCTTATTATTCACGGCCCAGTAGAGGAAAACATTTCACAGGTAGAGAATTGCAATCAAGTGGTCAGACAATGTAAACAAACATATGGCATTGGATCGACTGTGATCATGTTTCACACCTTGTGATGCAGACATAGAGTGCTGAGTCAATTAACCTGTCGTGTCAGGTAATCCTTTGAAAGCGAGTGTCATACAACTAGACCACATAGCCACACAAAGACAGATATATATATATATATATATATATTATATATATATATATATATATATATATATATATATATATATATATATATACACACGTCTATTTCCGTGGAAATGCACTATATAAATGTTCATATTTTATAATAATGATATTAATAGTAATAATAAAAATAATAATATATAATAATAATATAATAATAATAATAATAATAATAATAATAATAATAATAATAATAATAATAATAATAATAATAATAATAATAATAATATAATAATAATAATAATATATTCCATATTTAGTAACAGTTGGACATTCTCTACAATCTCTGATGAGATGTTTTTACTAATAGTGCCACGAATACTGCTGATCTGGAATATAAGAGGTGATAGTGATGGTGGTGGACTGGAACCCTCAAGGCAGAAGATCAAGGGGAAGACCACAAGGAACATGGAGAAAAATTAAAGAAGCTGATATACAGAGAAGTGATAAGACATGGAACGAGATAAAGCTTAGGATCGAGAGGATGTTTTTCTGTGGCCTATACCCTGACCTAGGGTGAAAAAGGCAATGATGATGATGATGATGATGAAAATAACAGTGAAATACAAAAAAATTCATTAACCCTTTAAAGTTGAGACTAAATTTTTTCAAATCACAATTACACCGATTATTTATCTAATTATAACTTCAGACCCTGGGGGGGGGGGGGAGTCTCGATGGTTCAGTTGGTAGAGCACTCACTTCACACACGAAGGGACTGAGACAGATTCCAGGTGAAGTCAAGATTTTTTTTTCTAACCTCCCTGTCCACCCAACAATAGCTGGGTCTGTTTGATCTGACAGAAAGTATTTTGCAATAGACAAGCTTCCTATCCCAATGATAGCAAACAATTGCTAATGGTTCTAAAGGACTAAAAGAAAAGAACTTCAGACCCGATAATTTTCACCAAGAGAGAATTAAAAGTTATGCGATCTGGTCTTCATTGAGACTATTCAGATCTCTTGTTGAAGAAAGTTAGATCTAATCTCAGATTTTAAAATGTACTCCAGATGCTATGAATACTAATTATCAACATTTCATTTACAGTCAACTCAGCTTAATCGAACACCCTCAGGAGTTCAGGTTAGTGTGTCAATTAACTGGAGTGTGCGATTAAGTGGAGAAGCTAAAAATAGCATTAAAGTACCAACTTTCATTTGCCATTCATGTAGGGCCTTCTCCTTTGAGTTTTCTTCGGGCTTGGGACTGTCATGTTCAAGACATTAGACTCATTTATGTGATTCGTTCTTTCGCCTTTCTTGCCACAACTGAGCTCATTTTGCTTTATCAGGGAATCTACAGTAGTAAAGCCCGTCTCGTCTGTGTTGAAAATATCATTAGAGTCGTACTGCTGGAGAAGTTGTTTCAAAACCCCATCACTCCATTGACTGGCAAAAGAGACATCAGCATCATGTTGTTATTTTAACACGACATTCTGTCGACCTTTCCATCTCAAAAGCCAGCATTCTGATGTGTCTTGAGTTGATGCTAGTTCAGTTGTCTTTTGAGTGTATCAATGTGGACTGGGATCGTATAGATCAATCAAAAGATGAGATGCAAGTCCTCTCTGTAATCCTTTCTTATTATTCACGGCCCAGTAGAGGAAAACATTTCACAGGTAGAGAATTGCAATCAAGTGGTCAGACAATGTAAACAAACATATGGCATTGGATCGACTGTGATCATGTTTCACACCTTGTGATGCAGACATAGAGTGCTGAGTCAATTAACCTGTCGTGTCAGGTAATCCTTTGATGTCAGTTAACAAGCTTTGCGAGTCTGACCTAGTCGGGGTCAGAGGGACAGTGGAATTGCGTTGACATGAAAGCTTTTTTCATGCGTGATATGATATCAACGAGCGGAAATAGTTCAATGAGAAATACCTTTTCATTAACTTTTTGTATATTTTTCTCCAATCAAGATGGAATCAAGGAGTATCGATTAAGCAGAGAAGGTGTGCGATTATATAGAAAAAATTAGTTTTTTTGGGAATGTGTAGCATATAAGCGGAATGTGTGATTAACTGATGTGCGATTAAGCGGAGTGAACGGTATATACTTAACACATAAATGCGCTAACCTGGTTTGTTAAATACAATGAAACAATGGACGCTTGGTTGGTAGATTGATTGAAATGTTTAGTTGATTGAATTTAACAACCACAAATTATCAAACTTGAATTTAACAACCACAAATTATCAAACACGTAAGAAAACTGGAACAAATGACTTGTGTATAAAATTAAATAATACATGACTAAAGTCCTGAGATGTTGTGTTTATATTGTTGACATGGAGATATCAAGACAATGCTGTACAGTTTCGGTGAATGAAGACTCTTTATGGATGATAGAAACAGCAGTATTGTGTGCCTTTAGTTTTGAACTAATTCAGAGTTACCTACCTTGGACATTTGAAGTGCGTCTGGCCTGATAGCCTGTTCCATATTTAGTAACAGTTTGACATTCTCTACCATCTCTGATGGGATGCTTTTACTGATAGTGCCACGAATGCTGCTGAGCTGGAATATGAGAGGTGATAGTAATGGTGGTGGTGGTGGTGGTGGTGGTGGTGGTGGTTGATGTGTTGATATGATGATAATGATGATGATGATGACGACAATGACAACGATGATGACGACAACGATGATGATGATGATGATGATGATATTGGCAGTGGTAGTGGTGGTGTACTGATAGCGGTGATGGTATTGTGTCGATCTTTAAACCATTTCCTATGTCGTTTGTAATGTATAATCTAATGTGTGTTTATGTAAATTTTATATTCTGAACTACGAGCTTCTAAATCATCAAGATTTCATGTAAGCTACATACTTCCTCTGCTTTCCTCCTGAAATTTGACAACTCTCCTTGGCACTCATAGAGTGGCTTCCCTTTGTTGTACAAAGAGTAAAGCAATACACCAAAGGAAAACATGTCACTGGACGGTGAACACATCTTCATTATCTCATATTCTGGAGCCATAAAGTCCAAAAGGGGATTTGTCTCACGTGGTGTATTGGCATTCCATTCTACACATGAGTAGACAGGCTGCAAGTAACAAAATTGAAAATCACAGGTGAATATTGGACATATGATGATGCAACATACAGGAGAGAAAACAGTGGCACATATGTGTATATGCTGTGTACATTTAAAAATTCAATAATTTCATTATGTCAAAAATTTAAAAAAAAAGATATTTTTATTATATCAAAAATGGAGAAAAAAACATCTTTAAGCAGTGAATTTGCCATACATATCATATTACAGAGTGAACTTAAGAAACCCTATCTTTTCTTTCTATTTTTTGAGGGAGGACAGAGGTCGATTTTCTTGTTATTGAAGTGCAATGATATGTCACTTGAGCTCTTTTTTTGTTTGTGTTGTCTTGTTTTGGTTTTTATTTGGGCGGGGTGGGGGGGGGGGGGGGGTTGTTTAATAAATTTGAAAAATAGGATTATATGACTAAATGTAGTGAATGATCAAGCCTCATTCATCAATACGTTCTAAATCATTGAAGAGTGATAATATGTCACTTGACCTCTTTTCTTTTTCTTTTTCTTTTTTTTTGTTTTGTTTGTTTTGGTTTTTGTTTGTCTGTTTGTTTGTTTTGGGTTTTTAAAAAAAGTTTTATCAATTAGAAAATTAGGACGACGTAATTGGTGGATGATCAAGCCTTATTCATCAACGTATTTCTAAATTTGTTATGTTTTTAGAACGAATGTAGTTTCTTAAATTGCATCTAATTTTGTAATTCTGATCATTTTGAGTTTAAATATATTCATGAGCATCTGATTAACCCTGACAAATCCTAAAATAAAGACAGAGAGTCATGTATAATCCAAAACTCACATTGGCTTCCTGGGTGTCCTGGGCCAACTGAGAAAATTCAAATCCAGACAGTTTCCAGACACCAGACTTGGTTAGGATGATGGAAGGAGGGCAGACATTACGGTGGAGCATCTTGACATCATTATGGAGAAAAGCAAGGGCTTCCAACAACTGTCGTACAAATAAATAAATAAATAAGAACAAGCAGAAATAGTCAATATAAATGTGAAAAAAGTGGTGATCAGTAGCTTGTATGCTATGTTACCATATAAAGCAGAGAGAATGACAAAAAAATAATCAATGCCAAAAATCAGCTTTCCTCATATGATGGCTAAACCTCTGCTCTGAGCATAATTTTTTTCTTGTATTTTTCTAACACTTTTCTCTCACGGTATATGACTTTTCAGATTGTTGAAATCATAACACAGATTGTTGAAATCATAACACAGTCTGACCAGATTTTGACAGTTGTCAAAGTTTAAATAATTAACTTAAAATAATGAAAAATACCAGAAGAACTAAATCCTGTTGTAAACGCATTTTAAAAAACTTAAAGCTTAAAGAAAATATCTGATCCAATTCAATACGAAAAAAAATTTGGCTTTGGAACAAACCTCAACTCTCTACTCTATACCACAGGTTATCCACTACACAAATGAGGTTAACAAAACAGTTAATCATTGGGATTAATTTCACTAATTTCATTGTTATATTCTTTTTCACTTTTTAATTCGTCTTCATTCTTCGAAAGAAAATTGTTTTTAAATACAAGCTCTTTCAAGAAGATGTTTTTATCTAATATTTGAACTGTTTGGTTTTGTTTTTGTTTTTTGTTGGGTTTTTTTGTTGTTTTTTTTTTTTGTTTTTTTTTTGTTGCTTTCATCAATCTTTTTCAGCATGTCCCAACTGTTACCAATCTGTGAATTGCAGTAAATCTACCAATATAAGTTATATATTATAACATAGTAATTATGTTGTCTTTTATATCAAATACATCCTCCTCAAAAATTCCTGATGATTCTGTTTAGCTTCAAGGATGGCGTCGTTACAAACAAATTGCCCGGAAGTTAGTTGAATTTAGCTTTATGAAATCGATGAATAAATTATGCAAAGTGCACCATTTAATTTCACTTTTTTTAAAATTGAACACTAAGTCAAATAATGGTCATTTTCCCCCTCTATTTTGTATCTGTCAGATGTGTGTCAGCAAATGTATAGATAGTATGCACTTGGCTAAGAAGTTCACAATATTGCCATCTGGAAGTAAAACTGGCCAACACACAAAACTGTGTGTAACCATGAAGGTTTATAGTCTGGTTAATACAGTTTAGTGAGAAGTACTCATAAACGCGGATGGCAAAAAACAATAACAAAGACATGAGTGACGTCATCTTCGAACTATCTATACACAATATTGAACATATGACCAAAATATCATGAAGTGTAACTAAACCGGTTGCACATATTTGTATGAAACATTTCCAGCAAGTTTTTTTTAAATTTAATCTTTATTTGCAAAATAAAAGTGTCAAATAAGATGGTCCAAAGATTAATAAAAATGGAGGCAAGAATCAGTATCAATACAAGAAATATCCAGTAACTATCTTTTCCCTTATTTTAAACAAAAAACCAGCAAGATTTAGATTATATTGATAAACATAACAGGTCTGCATAAAGCCTCTCTGTTTTATCATTATATCATAAAAGAACGTACCTGTAATAATCCATGTTTTATCTCCACCTCATAGAGTGTGAAGTCTGACAACATTTTGGGGTTTCCTTGGATGTTCTCGTGACAGCCAAGAGCGTTGGCCAGGCTTGAAAACACTGGCTCTGCAGCAAAAGCAAGTGTCTCTCTGAAATAGAAAATCGTCATATAAAGATTGACCCTTTCAAAAACAATTTAGGTGACATAAGAAATTGATTAAAAGGCAAACAAATAATGATCTGCATAACTATTATTTCAAACATGTCCCTAGCAAAGATTCCCACAAATATTGTTCCTGTCAACAAAGAGAAATCAACTCACCTATTCTCCTCCAAAGGGTGTATGACAGACAGCACACGGGGATGTCTGAGCTTGGTCAGTTGTTGCACCCCTTTACGGAGTGCGTCGAATATTAAGTCTTTGTCTCTCTTGGAATGACGATCTACCATTTTCTTCTCAAACAGGAAAACTGAAGCAGGCTGAAATTGAGGTGATGTTTCTATAATTAGAAAAATGTGAGCCTTCCTGCAAAAAGCACAAATTTGAATGAAAATTCACTTTCCAGAGTATTGTTTCTAAATCTGCCGTTTCTGCTCTTTAAGGCTCTTTTCCTGATTTAAGTTATCTCAATTAGTTTTTTATAGATGTCTGAAAAGGCATTTCCCAGAATCCAAGAAGTGAAAAAATTGCAAAAATGATTGATAAAAGTTTTTGAGAATTTGCTTTTTTTTTCTTGTTTTTTCCCCCTGGCAAGCAAACATATTGTAATTGTAATTAGAATTAGTGAAGCTTATAAAATCTACACATCAAGAGAGCACAATTCCATTAATATTGCTCAATATTTTTTTTTTAATGCTTCATTCATTCCCTCCAGAGGCTGTATGAAATAATGCATGCATAGCATACAAGCCACATATGTGAAATCCTTTTTTTTTATTTTATCGTTCTTAAAACAACCGTTATTGCCTATGACAAAGTACTCATTCCAACCTGAGTTGAGTGATGACTGTTCATAAATTACCCAAGAATTCAATAACAGGATTGAGAGTTTTATGATCCGTATTTCTCTGTGGAAATGAATAAAGGTTTTATTTCCTTTCTTTTTTTCTACCATTAGACAATAAACTGGCCCAATATAAAGACACCTTAAAGGGACTAATATATAGGGGTTTAATAATGCAAGAAGGTGGTAAGTCTCACAGAATGCCCATTAAAAAAAAAAAAAGAACAACAAAAATCTCCCACAATATTTTATTAATAATCCTCCCACCTCCTTGGTGCTTTTCTTGACAGCTGAGTAAATTTTCCACAGCATGCCCGGTCCGGCACTGCCCACTTGTGATTGGATGTCAAAGTCGCGTGACAGGGGGTTGCCAGGCAACACATTACTGACAGACTTCTTGATTCGGTTCAACACATCCATCTTTTGACCCTTCCCTGGCTTCAACTCCCCAATGTGCTCGACCTTCTTAGCACGCTTTCGCTCTTCCTGATCATAAAAAAATAATGAATAATGATTAAATAAATAGCATAAACTATGTGGGGTAAGTGGAAGGGTGTTTAGTCCTGAAACAATAAATATAAATGCTCAAGTATTTCTTTTTTTTAAATTAAGTCAAGCATTGTTAATTGTGGTTAGTAACTTTATAGTAGTAGCAAAACTCTGGTTCCTATACTGCGTACATGGGTAAATCTCTTTACATACGTTGCTCGACTTATAGATAGCATCATATAGTGTAATAGTGCCTGTATATAAAGGGTGCCTTAAAGCGACGTGTATTGCATGAAATTGAAAAAAAAACAGAATCCTATACAAATGTTAGCATTTTTGCATTACTGCTTTTTGATAAAGCACACAAAAATATTAAGATAATTAATTGTCTCCATAAGAAATGCTGTGATATATCTGTCACAAGAAGAAAAAAAAATGGTGTATTCTGATTTTTTGTTTTAAAATTGAATTTCAAGAATATTATATGTAATGCAAGACTTCTATTATTATAATTCTTTTGAATTGACACTTTATAATAACTAAGATTTGATGAAATCGTTAACTTTGGTCCCAATAAATTTCACCAATCAAAAGTTTTGGTTACAGATTCTGAATCTGGAAGTGTCAAATCCTGATATGTCAATTTTAGCTGAAAAATATGCATTAAATAAGTGGTAGATCTCGTAAGATCGAAAAGTCAATACTTAAAATAACATTAAAAATTATCGTCTTTTCTTCAGTCATACCCGATAGTATGAAAAATTAAATCTTTAAAAACATTTTGTTTCTTTTGTAAGCCAAGTTGTATAGGATTCGTCCCGGAGAGAGAAAAAAATGGCTGAGCATTCATTTCAAAGTAATTTTCTTTTTCTTTTCTTTTTTTAATGTATGTATTGTACTAAACAAATATTAAAATCTCACCAGCCAACGCCCCAATTTGTTGTATTTCATTGCCGCTGTCTTCATTATGACATCAAAACTGCAAGGTACCTTTTTGTGTAGGGCGCCTTCCAACAATTATTATTGATTTCTTTGTCTTTTTATATTATGTGCTCATTGTTTCTGAGTTTTCAGGAAATAAAATATGTACTTGAAATGTAATGAACGAAGCAATAACAATACACAGTCCATTTTGCGTTGAGAGAGAACAAAAATCCACAATGCAGTGAAATCCTGATGATATATGCCTGTTCCCGATTATCTGAATATCAGACACAGTGACGAAAGTTGTTTGAAAATTATGGTGAAAAAAAAAGCACAAAAACTAAAATCCTCTCATCTCTCATTCCTATTTAGTGTCTCGTTCAACGTGTTTTGTTGATAACGGGGAAACCCAAACCGTCCACATCTGTCTTCGAAATTAAATTGAAGCCTCTATTAAGATCTGAAAAAGTGTGGATGAAACTATGTCAGACCAAGCAAAAATAAAAATACAAGAAAAAAAAATCCCAAAAATCAATGTTTCTACTGCCTCAGGCAGGTGATTTTCTGGAGATCTTTTTCTTACTTTTTAGTTCTTTTTTTTTGTGTTGTTTGGGGGGGGGGGGGGGGGGTATTTTTTTTTTGTTAATATTTTTCTTTCTGCTTTGTCTGCACTGTTTCATACACAGATCTTTATCTTACACTGGTGTCTTATCCCATATAGGTCACTTTTATTATTGTCATTTATTTCTTCGAGCTTCAAGCAGCAACAGTTGCATTATAAAATAAAATTTGGAAACATGAATATTCAAAATATTATGTACAGACGAGTTTCTCACATTTAACAAAAACACACACTTCATGGGTTCAAGTGTACCAGCATTAATAACATCCCACCAATAGTATAATACTAAAAATAACAGTATTATTATTTATCCCAGTAGGAATCACACACACAAAGTAATCAATGAAAAAGTCATCCTAGTGCTCAATATATAAATGTGTAAAACGACGTGGCTCATTATTCAGAGTCCGGTATGCGCGTGCCAGGTGTGTTGTTGGGTGTTGGTTTTGTACACGCTCTTAAAAACAATATAATTTATTATCATATGTAATTACGTCGCAACAACAACACTATTATATATGAGTAAACTTTCGGTAGATAGGAGTCTTCTGTCGCACTCTGAAAAAAAAATATTTTTTTTTTATTATTGTAAGAAAACTCCTTAAAGTAAAAGAGAAGTCACAAGTTTGGGAAATTTTGACAAGATGAGTCATTTTAATCGATGGAACGAGTTTTCTGGGCTCAATGTTTTACAGTCTTGTTTTTTTTTTTGTTTTTTTTTTTGGGGGGGGGGGGGGTATTTTGTTTTGTTTGTTTGTTTGTTTGTTTTTGTTGTTTTGTTGTTTTAAAAAAAAAATTGTCTTTTATTTCTTTTGTTTTTTTTGTATTTTGTTTGTTTGTAACTTGTCTTTTTTTTTGGGAGGGGGGGGGGGGTGATTACGTCGGTTTAGTTTTAGAAGTATATGTCTGTGTAAGGTCTTCGCGATTATAATTCGTGACCCACCGGATCAAACTGGTATAATATCGAGATAAACTGTGTTGACGTAATGTAAAAGGCTCACCATTGAACGTGTATGCACGCCTAAACAGTCGTAACTATTGTAATCTTTTAGAGAGAATTATTTTGTGTTGACTGGTCAACTCTATGGCGGTCTAAGAACAGTAACAAGGAGCTGAGTGACGTCAACTTCATTCTTTCTATGCGATGTATATAATTTATAGGCTTGTTTTTCTTTGTTTCTTTGTTTTTAAGTATGTATGTGGGTTTAATGTCTATGGATGGTTTCTAAAACAGAAAAGAAAAAAAGACGAAATAAAGAAAGATAGTCTTGATTCTGACTAAGTACATTTTAATAACAGAATGAATCACATGAAATCCATTATGTATCCAAGACGGCTGAATTGACGTACCTATGTTTATTGTGTAGCAAATGCAATGTTTCTTGTATATGAGGATGGGGGGAAGGGGAATAGATAGATAGATAGATAGATAGATAGATAGATAGATAGATAGATAGATAGATAGATAGATAGATAGATAGATAGATAGATAGATAGATAGATAGATAGATAGATAGATAGATAGATAGATAGAAATAGCGAAAGAGAGCGTGAGTTTGTAAAAACTTGTGTGTGTGTGTGTGTGTGTGAGAGAGAGAGAGAGAGAGAGAGAGAGAGAGAGAGAGAGAGAGAGAGAGAGAGAGAAGGGGGAGTAAGAGTGAGCGAGATTTTTTTTTTTTTAATGCGCGAGTCAATCCACAGTTATTAAATGGTAAAACAAAATATACGACACAAACAGGAAATGTCTAACACACGACTTCCACAATCCTGGTCACTTTCTATAACTACTCATCACATTAAAAACATTTATGCTAATACGGTAATGGGTATCTCGGGGGGGGGGGGGGGGGGGGGGGGGGGAATGTGCTCCCTATAATTTTATGGCGAGATCGAATTTCTCTCAAATCATACCTGCCGCACTCGGCCAAAATTCTTCCTTTTTTTTTTTTTCACTTCGATTTTGGCCAGAAAACTTTCAGTTCATCATCATCATCATTGCCTTTTTCACCCTGGGTCAGGGTATAGGCCACAGACAAACAGTTTCCATCCTTCTCTGTCCTGAGCTAACTTTTTTATCTCATTCCATGTCTTACCACTTCTCGGTATATCAGCTTCTTTAATTCTTCTCCATGTTCCTCGTGGCCTTCCCCTTGATCTTCTGCCCTGAGGGTTCCAGTCCAATACTTTCTTTGTTATGGATGAGTCATTCTTTCTAAGCGTGTGTCCAATCCACCTCCATCGTCTTCTTCCTATTTCCTCTCCCACTGGTTTCTGCTGTGTTCTTTTCCATACTTCTTCATTTTTTATTCTATCCATCCATTTTATTCTGAGTAGCTTACGCATGCACCTGTTTATAAAATCTGTACCCTCCTTATACATGCCAGTAATGCGTTCCATACAGTAGGACAGACTTCACGTTTGAGTTGAAAAGTCTTAGCTTTAGTCGAAGGGAGATATCTTTAGTTCTCCAAACTCTGTTCAAATATGTGAATGTAGCCTGTGCCTTTCCTATTCGTGCTTTCACCTCTGCTTCCGTGCCTCCATCCCTGTCAATTGTACTCCCGAGATAGCAGAAAGTGTCTATATCTTCGAGTTCCTGATCTTTTACTTTGATCTACTCCCTTTGACGCGTACCTATCCTCAAGACCTTTGACTTTGCAGGGTGAATTCTTAGACCAATTGATTCCGAGAGGCTGTTTATAATTGTGGTTTTTGTTTGCATCTGGTCCTGGGTGTGGGACAAAAGAGCCAGATCATCTGCAAAATCCTGATCATCCAACTGTGTCCAGATGGTCCACTGTATCCCATTTCTTCGCCCTTTGGAGGTTTCCTTCATTAACAAATCAATGGCAAGGATGAACAGGAATGGTGAGAGTAAGCATCCCTGCTTGACACCAGTTTTAATTTCAAAGCTGTCAGTAAGCTGATCTTCATGTACAACTCTGCAACTTGATCCTTCATACATTTCCTTAATGAGGTTTACTATCTTTTCAGGGAGTCCATAATGTGCCCGAATTTTCCACAATGTTGCTTTGTCAATACTGCCGAAAGCCTTCTCGTAATCCAGAAAGTTGACAATAAGAGGAGAGTTCCATTCTATAGACTGTTCCACTATGACTCGCAGAGAGGCAATATGGTCGGTGGTTGAACGGTTTTTTTCCGAAAACCTGCCTGTTCGTCCCGCAGTTTAGCATCTGTTGCATTCTTAATTCTCTCTAGAATAATACGGTTGAAAACCTTTCCTGGGATAGAGAGAAGAGTGATTCCTCGATAATTATTACAATTACTGAGGTCCCCTTTCTTTGGAAGCTTGATAAGATGTCCTTCCTTCCAATCCTTTGGGAATATCCCGTCATTCCAGATTCTCTCAAAAAGTGAGTGCAGGGCCTCAGGATTTCTTTCAGCATCAACTTTTAGAGCCTCCGGTGGAATCTGGTCTGGTCCAGCAGCTTTCCCCCTTTTCATCTTGTTAATGACACCCACAATCTCTGCTATCGATGGTGGGTCACAGCTAATTGGTAGCTCATTTCTTGCAGGCAAAATTTCCGGCTGGTTGTATGGTGGTGGTCTGTTCAGAAGGCAGTTGAAATGTTCCCTCCATCGTTCAGATCGAGCCTCTTTTCCAAAAATAGTTTTCCCATCTTTGTCTTTGACTGGTATCTCTGGTTTCCCATATTTTCCAGCAAATGTCTTGGTAGTTTGATAAAGGATCCTCATGTGTCCTCCTGTCGCTGCTGCTTCTGCTTTCTCTGCAAGTCTGTTCATGATTGCTTTCTTGACTTTCTTCACTGATCTTTTGACTTCCTTAGCTATGGCTCGATACTGCTCTTGTGCATCCAGTCTTGAAGCCCTTGTTCGGCTTGCATTCACTTGTTCCTTCCTTGTTCTCCTCTTTTCAATAAGGTCCAAGGTGGTTGGACGTATCCATTCTTTATGTTCCGATTTCTTTACACCAAATACATCGTGGCAAGTTGTTAAGTAGACTTCCTTGATCTTTGCCCAATGTGACTCTACATCTAGGTCCTCCTCGAGCTCAGTAAGATGTTGGAATCTATTACTCAATTGTAGTTTGAATTCCTCATTCTTTTCCCCATCTAGTGCATTCACCTCGAATTTTCATCTTGTATGTGATCTGGTCCCATGTTTTCTGAGTCGGAGCTTAAGCTTTGCCAATAGCAGGTGGTGGTCTGATCCAACATCTGCCCCTCTCCGTACTGTCACATCTTCCAATGAACGTCTGAATCTTCGAGAGATACAAAAATTATCAATCTGATTCTCTGTCACACCATCTGGTGAGACCCAAGTTGCCTAGTGAATCCTCTTATGGGGGAACACTGATCCTCCAATCACCAAACTGTTGAATGCACAGAAATTTCTAAATCTCTCACCATTGTCGTTCATTTCTCCCATGCCATGACGTCCCATGATACCATCATAACCTACGTTATCCTGTCCCACTTTAGCATTAGCATCTCCCATCAATATGTTGATGTCTTTCTTTGGCAACTTGTCAATGACTTGTTGTAGCAGGCTATAAAATGTATCTTTGTCCTCATCTGTTGGGTCATTTGTTGGGGCATAGATCTGTACAATGTTCATGTTGATCTTCTTACTCCGTGTTGTAAAGGACGCCACAATGATCCTTTCTCCGTGTTGTTCCCATCCTCTCAGTGACTTCTGGGCAAACTTGCTTAGAACTATTCCTACTCCCTGTGTATGAATCCCGCGTCCCCTCTCCCTGAATATAAAATCTTCTCCCCAGAGAGGTGTTTCTGTCCGGATTGTATCCAGTGGGTTTCGCTTACTTCAAGTATATGCAGCCTGTATCTTCTCGTCTCAGTCACAACTTGAGAGCTTTTTCCTGCTTCATACATGGTGCGAACGTTCCACGACGCAATTCGAAGCTGATTGTTTGGCGAAGACGTCATCGGTTCAGCAGAGCCCTTTCGGCTTTGTCTGTTATCCTTCATAAATTATGTCATTCCAGAAACTCTTCGGTCGCTCAAGCTAAAAAAAAAAAAAGGATTTGGTTTGTCTGTCTACGTTTCTGTAACGATTTGAGTTTTACGGAAAAGGGTGTTAACCCTTTGCCAACCCCCAACCTGGAGGATCAGGTGACTCAAAGATGGGGGAATCACACACCATTAGTCGCCTATTACGACATGCTGGCTTGGCGTTGGGCTATTCTTGACCCTCTCAGTTGAGGGACCCCGGACACCACACGGGGATTCAGTTCACTTATCGACAAAAATTAAAATGACTCTCAACTTGCCAAAAACTTTCATAATTTTGACTTCTGCGGAATCTCAGGTTTAAGAATTGTTCTTTTTTTTCCAATAATGGGGGTCTGTATAAGTGATAGACAGTTGAACAAGTAAAAGTTTTCTGAAATTAGTAAGAAAAAAAATGCTTTTCCGGAGCATGGCCGATAACAGCACTGCCGTACTCTTTGTTGTTTTTTTAATGGTCAGAAAACTCGTCCGTCATATATATCGATCGATTAAAATGACCCTCATCTTATCGCACACTCTCAAACCTGGGATTTCAAAGGAAGTCATGTCGACCTATCTTAATTAAAAGAACTGTAAAATGACGCGGTTCTGTTTTCAAGGAAGCTGTTGCTACACTCTGATGTCAGGTGACAATAAAAATCAAAGCTCGGCTATGAAGGGTTAAAAATAAAAACAAACACGGACAGGTTTGGTTTACTAAAATAAAATATTAGATCTAATAATTTCAGTTTTTCAGTTCGGACTAACGCTTTTTAAACCCCTTAATCCAACACAGACAGTATGAGCACACAGTGAGTTTACTCTTTCCTACAACGCAAAATCTATGGATTATTTCAAGGTGTTAGTAGACAGGGAAGTATAAGAAGGGAGATTTATATATGTCGAATAATACTTGTTTGCTCTGCTGTTAACATGGATTTCAATCTTGTATGTATATATTATGCATTGTTATATTATCTTCTATATGCGTGTGTGTGTATGTGTGTGTGTGTGTGTGTGCGCGCGCGCGCGCTTTGCATGTCACGGTTAAAGATATATGTTTGTACACCATATATACATGAGTACATTTAAGTTGAAATACTATCTTTACCGCGTGTATCATTATTGTAATCTTTAATCAATAGATTTATGGCATTACTATTCATATTAAGGGCATTCAAGGGAGTTTATCCTAATTGCCCTATACCATATGTAAAATAAAAACAGTGGCGTGGGGCCATTGGATCGAATGGTGCCAGGCACCGCACCTATCTTTTAAAAAATCATTAACAGCATAATTTAATTAAAAATAAAACAGAGATTTTAACTCCACTGCCTTTCGCCAACTCGCCAACAACATACTGCCTTTTTAGTCTCCACTCTATTCAAATAGCGGAAAACCCCTCGACTTGTGCCAGGATCTGAGAGCTCCACCGTTGGACTGGGGGGATGCGCCAAATTAGGTTCAAAGTTCACAAACGTTTATTTTAGGCAATTGCCAATGTAGGGTAACTTCGGCCATCCAAAATATTACGTTAACTGTCAAAAACACTGATCATTGTCAAGTTTATTTGTAAGCAGCAAAGAAAAACATCATAAAACTTTAAAATATGACATATCAAACCCCCCATCTCTTTTTCACGATTATTGAATAAAGTAATTCTTTGCAACGAAGCATTGTGGACGAATTTACCAACATTTTTCTTGCTTGTAGTGCCGAGTTGATGGTTACGTGTGTATGAGTGTTTATTTGTGTGTGTGTGTGTGTGTGTTTGTGCGTGTGTATTTGTGTCAGTCAGAGAAAGAAAGCGAAGACTGTCAACAGTTATACTTTTGGTGTGTTTTTAGATTTTTAAGTACTTAAGTGGAGTGATTTTTTCTTTGTGATGCTTTAAGATCTGAATCTACCTTTTATTTGTGCAATCATTAATCGTATTCCACTGATTTCCATTATTTGAGATATACTTTGAAGTTTTGTTTTGCTAAACAATGAATTGCAATGAATCAAGTTGACTCTTTACTTCACCGACCGTTTGGGAGATTGACACTAGATGACAAATTAGAAATAAAAAGACTAGTTCCTCACCAACCAACTGATTTTGAATTAACACAGGTGTGGAAATCTCGAAAACGCTCTTTTTCAGTGACATGGTATGACAGGCATGAATGGCTCACAGTTAGTTTAGTCTTTTGTTTTTATTGTCTACTTTTTACAGATACAATAAACACTGACAAATCATGGACATCTATAGGCTATAGTGACCTTAACCACTTCCACCGTATTTCTTAACCTCCTGAACGTTGTTTTAGCACCCTTAAAAGAGTGAAATTTTTTTGTTGCGAAATTCAATGAAACAGGAGCGGTTAAATTCATTAATGATTCTGTCAATTCACAAAGCTGAAATAGATGCCATTCCAGATTTCAATAAACACATTATAAAAGATTTGCAGAGATGAAACATCGCAGTGCAGATTTTTTTTACAAGTACTAAAAGTAAGTAATTTCTGTCATATGTTTTTTTTTTCTCTTTTGATTTACATTTATAACATATTGATTGCATTATCTACCAAATCCAATCCTTTAAATGGTGGACAAAGAATAATTACAAAGACCTTTTCATACGGGACTTGTATCTCAGTGTTGTGGCTTGTTGTTTTCATGAATTATTTGTTTTTGTAAGTTTTGTCCACTCGTAGAAACCATCGACCCTCCCCACCCTTCCATAAAAGAGAGTTTTTAATATGTCGTGCTCTCTCCTCTTAACCGTGTTCACTGTATTAGAATTTTTTTTCTAATCATGGCACCACCATATGCCGTCAATACGCCACGCCGCTGAATAAAAACACCAACAAAAAAAAGACGCTACTTAAAAGATTACATTACCAACACATGTTTTCGGTATTCGTCTATCAGTCTTATTAATTCAGTTTAAGTTAACCTTTGTTATAATTTATGCGGATGTTAATACATTCTAAATTATGAAATGAGAAAAGATGTATGAAAAGCGGCGTGTGATATAGTTAGAGAAATTTAAAATATATAACAATGTTATTTTTGTTTTTTTAAGGGTTTTACTGCGCTTGCAACACATTTAGGTTATATCAGCGCCAGTAAAAAGGAAGAAAATGGGATAGTAAAAAGTTCTAGAATTACAATTAAAGCACCCAAGAGAAAGTACGACAAAGGGGAACTGGGAACAAATAGGGATCAAATGTAGATTCCAAGAGCATACCACCAATGCACTCCGTTTGAGATCACCTATAAGTCTCATCCGGATACAAGCACAAGATCTAACAAAGAGGAATACACACAAATGCTTGCATTATACATTCAAAATATCAAATATAATAATATACAGCAAAGAGATGATTTACAAGGGAAAAAAAATATCATCTCCCAAAACAAGAACTATGCATTTGACTGTTTCCCTCCAAGCTAGGACTCTACCCAGGGCCAGGACAAAACCAAATAATCTCATTCCAAGACAAAGACAGAAAGCATGTTGGAAAACAGGTACAGGGGGATAGAAGACACAGTAAGTACCTCCCTGCCCTCTATGGGAGGTCGGGAACCCCACCCAGATAACAGAATGTGTGTGTGTGTGGGGGGGGGGGGGTGCCTTTAAAAAAAACTCAAGTCTCTCACGATTGGGGATCGAACGCACAACAACCTCGGGTGGCTGATGAGATCTGATCAAAACAAGGAGATCTTCATTTATATGAAAAAATTCTATCATGATCTAAAGGGTTAACAAATCATAAAGCTGCTAATGATGACTCAAGTGCTATCGGGCTCACAAGATAGAATGATGTACTCTATCATATCACACATTTTTACCACAAATATCGATCAATTAGTATAACCCCCAACGTGTCAAAAAGTATCAACTCCGAGACTTCCTCTGTGATCTTTGACTTGTCAAAAAAGTCTCAACTTCAAGACTGTTGACTTTAAGAAAAGTCTTGGAAAAAGAAGATTCTGGATTGAGACTTTTTGACAAGATGGAAGTCATCTTAACCGACGGATATTTGCATTAAACGTTTTCTGGCCAGATTTTTTTTTAAACGAGTTTTGTTAGAGAATAGCAAAAGACTCGACATCCAGGGCATAGCAGTTGTCGATGTTACTCGCTTTTGTGAAACACGGGATAAACCGAAAGAAGCGATACAACTGGACGATTTGGGTGAAGGCATAAATTACATTAGGCCAACACCACCTCCTGCATATGAAAATATGACAAGAGAAATTATTTGAAAGTATATTAGTCAAATTAGAAGGTTTTGCCTAATCATCCTAACAGTCCTTGTCTGACCCTTCTATCGTTTCTCTTTGAAGCCACAAAAGGCACTTTGTCAGGAAGAGGTTTGGACAGTGATCTCTGGCACAAAGGGTAGACTTTCTACATCCAGAGCAAATAAAAAATAAAGCGGTTCGCTATTGTGAAGCACTAAAGCTGAAAGAGGGGTTGTGACTGAAAAAATCGGCGTCAATTCCATCAGGTAAATACCACCTCCTACACGACAAGAAAATGTATTTGAATAATTTATATGATTAGAAGTTTTTGCCACATTATCCCAATACTCCTGATCTGACCCTTCAAACTAATGTCTCTTTGAAGCCCCAAATGGAACTTTGCCACGAAGAGATTTGAACAGTGACCTCTGGCACAAAATTTAGACTTTCTACATTCTCGGCAAATCATAAATGTTTTCTCGCTACTGTGAAACACGCTGAAAGAAGCAGTGTGAGAGGAGATTGAGTAAAGGCATCAGTGCAGCAGGGCAGCATCTCTCATACAGGAAATATGATCCGATAACGGATTCGCGAAATTATGTAAGTTTCGCCATATCCTCCTCCAAGTCCCGATTTGGCTTTCGGGCTATAACCTCTTTGAAAGCATCAAAAAGTGTGATAGCGGGAGAAGTAGAAATTTGGTTGCAAAATTTTGAAGGGAATTTGTTCAGTTGGGGCAAGCATTAGTATTGTCTGATAAGTCATTTGGAAAAATGCATCGATCTTATGTGTGTTTTTATGTTAAGGGTTTTATCGCGCTTGCGACACATTAGGTGATATGATCATCAGTAAAATGGAAGAAAAAAGAAGAAAATTCTAGATTTATAATTGAAAGCAAACGAGAAAATGTAAGTCAAAGGGATAATGGTTCAAATACGGATTAGACGTCGATTCCAAGAGCACACTATCAGTGTGTTTTGTTTGAAATCGCGTAAAAGTCTCACCCATACACAAGCACATGATCCCACTAAGAGGAATACATCCAAAAGTTTACAAACCAATATATACTTTTTTTTAATTATTTTTTTTTAAAAACATAACAATACATAACAGAAGTGATTGACGAGGGGGGAAAACATCATCTCCCAAAACCAATACTACACATTTGACTGTTTCTCCTTCAGACAAGGACTCCGGAAAGGGTCAGGACGACACCAAGTGATCCTAATCTAGGACCAAGACAGAAAACAACTCAGAAAAATGATAAACGGGGACAGAAGACACAGCAAGTGACCTCCTGCCCACCATGAGAGATCAAACGATCCCACCCAGACACGGTCTTAAAAGCTATTTCATAGGAATGGAGTTCCTGTGTAAGTACCTTCTGCGGAGGAAGCAAAATTGTTACTTTTATAGCCTCTCTCTCTCTCTCTCTCTCTCTCTCTCTCTCTCTCTCTCTCTCTCTCTCTCTCTCTCTCTCTCTCTCTCTCTCTCTCTCTCTATTGTGTATCGTCTTGTTACAGTCAGGTGACAGATATAGTAGCTAGTACTAGTAACCGGATGGTACCAATGGATTAGCCAAATAACATGCATTAACCTATCCCCTCTACTCTCTTCTAATCTAGGTAAGGCATGTCGCCAAAAAAAAAAAAAAAAAAAAACCCAAAAAACCCTCGTTCGATTTAAATAACCCGCATCGTGGCAACGACTCTCAAAGTTGGGAGCTCGCGAGCGAGGAAAGGCGCCATAATAAATGAATGAGAATGTCATTATTATTTTGATTATTTATTGTCTGCTGTAAAAAAAAAAATAAAAGACCTCGAATTAGCCTGTTTGGTCAAAACATGACCAGGTCAATGACCATGGGAAGAGAAGAAAAGGAACGCAAAGATAAGTTACTCACTCGTCTTTCAATTTCACCTCCTTTAGATATTGACCTATTATCTCAAAAGGGTATTATCTAGATGAAAAACGGATGCTTAAAATACAATTTTAAGTTCACTTAATAAGAAACTTCAGCTAAATTGAATGCCGTCATTGGGGAGAGAGAGGTTCGTTTCTTAAAATTCATGAAACTAAAATTTCCATCATCTGTTCATCTTGACAATAAACTCAATTTTCTTTATAGCGTTCATTCCGAAACAATACCGAACTGTAGCGATGGGTCACATGTTAAATAGAGAACAAGAAAATTGGATTACTTTGAAGGAGAGCGGAGGGGGGGGGGGGGTGGATTCAAAGTAAATCGGATTTTCAACACTAATCTTTCGATCCATATCATTTGCAAGCGATTTAATACACCACTGACCCACCCTGCACTCATATAACCAAAGAATGATGATACCGCCGTGTTGAGTTCGTATAAGATTGATCTCATTCTGCCTTAGAGATTAGAATATAATATCATAAACATAACATATTATATAGCCGACTACTTGGCAACAAACACCAAACGACCCTTCAATATCCGAACACAACTAAACACACACACACACACACACACTCACATACACACGCATGTATATATATATATATATATATATATATATATATATATATATATATATATATATATATATATATATACATACATACATATATACATACGTACATACATACACACACATACAAATACACGCACCTACATACACATTCATACCCGCACAAATTCCATATCATGGCAGTCTGATAATTATGTCACGAATTAGAAAAAATGGGGGTATGGGGGGATTTTTCTGAGTGTGTGAGTGTTTTTGTGTGTCATGGAGGGAGAAGGTGGGAGAGAAAGAAAGAAAGAAAGAAAGAAAGAACGAGAGAGAGAGAGAGAGAGAGAGAGAGAGAGAGAGAGAGGAAAAGGGATGTAGAGAGAGGGAAGACAAACACATGTGTATGTGTATGTACTGTATTTATGTTTGTGTTCGTGTGTGTGTGTGTGTGTGTGTGTGTGAGGAAGAAAATGTATAATGAATGCGTGTCAGCACCATCTGGCGTCAGGGCAGCTAATGTAAAAGCTGTGTGTAACTGGATACTAATTTTAATTCCGGTTTTATATAAAAATAATATATTATTAATATGAGTGATCCATGCCCGTAGGTAACAGTGGCATAACCATCTCTTCTAAAAGGCACCCTACTATAACCTCCTAGCATTATGTCACACAATATCACACAGAATTTCTACAGAGCACATTATATATTTTAAGTAGGCAAATTAAAACATGTTTGCAATTTTTGCTTTAACAGAGACAGGTTTGCTGTAGACAAAGTTAAGCATATTTGTTTTTTGAAAGTCTCAGTTTCAGACTTTTTCAGGGCGTCATCCTAATCCAGCGAATTGCGAAGCAAAAATGTTCCGGCTAAAATGAGTACATGTTGTTTTGTTACTACACATCAGATTTGTACACTATCGTTTCAGACTAAAAACCCTGCTTCAGCCAACGGCAAAAACGATGAAAACGAAAATAGTTAACTCAAAGGCCTCTTCTCCTGTCTATCCTGATTTTACGTGAAATACTACCCCTTTCAATGTTTTTGTTGTTGACTGAAACTGGGCTTTAAGCCCGAAACGTCCATCTGTTATAATAACTTTGTTTAATACGTTTTACTGTCCAAAGCGCCCAGCACCTAAATATTCACTTGAGCGGATTTGTAATACAATTAAAGCCTCATTCGAATCACACAAATGGGTGTTTATTTAGCTCTGAGTATAAGTAAGAAAGGGAGATTGATTGTAAGAAAACGAAAAAAAAAAAATATTGAATAGATGAAAAGGAAATGACCGTTTGACTATTTTATAAAATGATTGTCGGCATTAATATTGAGAGCGGCAGGTTTACTCCTTAGGGATTGCTTTCGAGACATGTTCTATAAACCGTATTAAAATCTCTTTTTATGATTGTTGGTGTTAGATACAACCATTTCATGTCATTCAAATTCACCAAACACACGTATGTATCATAACAAAATAACTCGTGCATATGTGATGAGCATTATGATTACTTAAGAGAGCATGAAGAAAAACTGAACATCGACTGCGAGCTGGAATGTTGGAGGTCCATGGGACAAGATCGCCAACAGTGGAAAGATTTCACAAGAGAATTATTGGTGAGAGCATCGGTGACAACATGACACAGTTGGAAAACTGAAAAAGCAAAAGGCTTCTAAGATAATAAAGTCAAATAATCATCACCATCATTATCATCATCATCAACATCACTATCATCATAATCTTGCCTGGCTCTTCATTACTGCCTTCTCTGAAGTTGTTGAAGCTGTTGTATTTGAATTTGATGACGTTGATGATGATGATGATGATGATGATGATGATGATGATGATGATGATGATGATGATGATGATGATGATGATGATAGGATACTTAATTAGAGAGATTATAAGACAATTTGTCCAATTCCTAGGGGAGCTGCAAGGTCTGGGCCGGACGTCCCGCTTGCTGAAAGGAAATTGATGTGCATTTCGAACCCAACACCTCTCATTTCCAGGTGCATTGATTGCCGCGTAATCCTGTCTGACAGAGATTATTGCATATGGCCTCTCATGCATTATTGTGTCCATAACAGCACCTTCCCGTGGTGTTCCCCGTTTCTACTGAGTTTGTTATGGGCGCGACCGAGTCCCCGGCGGTATAACCGGGCTAGGGAGTAGGTGGGACCCCTTCCTCTTAAGGTGCAGGAGACAGAACCCACCGATGAGTGGTACACGCTCTGCTCCTCACCCACCCACCTCACACTCATTCTGTAGTGTGGTGTCCTCTGTATGTCCTTACTTTTCTTAATCTACCCCTATAGCTCATACTTGTTTCCTAGTGCTGTAACTTTAACACTTCTATACTCCCTCTTTGGTCGACCTGTGGCCCATGTCTTCTGTATGACTATCTGTGATTGATTGTAATCATGTATCCTTCTTAAAAAATTGAGATTTTTAGGGGAAAGGGATGGTATCCCTTTGTTTTAGGCCCACAGAATCTCTCATCGACACAAATGACCCAGGACGTGACGATCCTCTGTTTATGAAATATGGCCCTTTAAGCAGAAAGATTAACTGAAATAGATAACTGCAAGCCAGGAAACAGTAGGTGGCGGGGAATGGGCGACCGTCAATCATGAAAGAGACTGTGGGAAAGACAAAATGAAGGCTACTTGACTAAACCCTATAAAAATTAATTATATGAGGAACATGCATCTGCAGTTCAACTCCTGATGTTATGCAGCTGACAGCGAATACAGGTTAGGGTGGGAAGACAGACCAGAGACTCCCCAGCATGCCATGACAAACAAAAGGAAAGCATACGAGCTCGGACGTCGCCTCGAAAAAGGTCCGCGCCAGACAGTGAGTACCAGGCTGATCTGCGCGAAAAGTCAGCTACTGGGACAAAGAAATTCCACAAACATTTGAATATTTTACAAATTAACATTTGTGGAATCAGGAATAAAAAGACAGAGCTGAAGAAATTATTAAATGAAAAGGAAGTTCACATCGCTTTACTTCAGGAAACCTTGTATAAAAATAGCGATCCATATATTGCTGGTTATACATACTATACCTGCAAATGTGACGACTGCCGTGGTGTTATTACTTATATAAGAAATGACATCACGGGAGATGTTACTTCTAAACCATCACAGAACTCAACTGATGTACAGAAAGTCACCTTATGGCACCTAAATAAGAAATTTACCATTTACAACATTTACAACCCTCCACGGTGTACTATAAACCTAACAGATCTAAACAGTTCCCAATACAACAACACAATAATTGCTGGTGACTTCAATGGCCACTCTCCACTATGGGGATACAAAAATCTAAACAACACAGGAAAAGAACTAGAAAAGCTTTGCAATACAACCAACCTCACCATTTTACAAAATGCAGACTCAGTCCCGACCCTTCTTCACAGAGCTCATATGTCCCTGAGTCATCCCGATCTAACCATCATCTCCTCTGACCTTCTGAATTCTTGTCACATTAAAGTCCTGGATGAAATAGGCAGTGACCATAAACCAATTTTAACACAAATAACAGTTCAAACACAGAAGAAAACATTTGAGCAGAAATCCAAATGGAATTTCAAGAAAGCAAACTGGGATGTTTTCACAGCAACATTAGATGACCAGCTTCCAAAATTACAGATACATCAAGTGTAGAACATTTAAACGAAGCCCTCACCAAAGCCATTCTTGCAGCTGCAAAAGCAGGAATTCCAAGAGGTAGTCGACAGAATTACAAACCCTTCTGGAGCAAAGAAATTGAAAAAGCAGTAAATGCAAGAAAGGAAACAAGGAAAAACTTAGAGGAAAACAAAACCATTAAAAACAAGATTGAGTACAATAAAGCATCGGCAATTGTCAAAAGAACTATTAACAACGCTAAAAGAAAGAAATGGGCAGACACATGCGCTAATATTGACCTCAATCAAAATGGGAAAAAAGCATGGGCCTTACTTAATAATCTTAACAATGAAACCCCGAAAACCAACCCAAAGCCCATGAAAACTACAGAAGGAACAATCGTAGATGACCAAAAAAAAGCCATGATCTTCAACAAACATTTTGCTTCAGTAAACAAGGCATCAAAAAGAAGTGAAAAGGACAAAAAATTGATTAAAGACCTTAAACATCAAGAAAAGGCCCCAAAAGCTATCTCATATCTGTTCAAAGAGGGCTTTACCATGTCAGAACTTCACAGAGCTATGAAAAAACTCAAGTTAAGGAAATCCCCTGGACCAGATAAGATACACAATGAAATGCTCCTGCATCTTAGCGTGAGAGGTAAACAGATGCTTCTCAAACTTATAAATCTAACATGGGAGACAGGAATAGTACCAAGGGGATGGAAAAATGCTATTATAATTCCAATCTTAAAGAAAGATAAACCACCCGACGAAACGAAAAGTTACCGACCAATATCTCTCACCTCATGTGTTGGAAAGATCGCTGAGAGAATGGTAAATAACCGATTATACTGGTGGCTGGAGACATGTGGCCTACTAAATAAATATCAGGCAGGCTTTAGGATAGGGCAAAGAACAGAAGATCAATTGTTTAGATTAAGTCAAAAAATAATTGATGGCTTTCAAGATGGAAAACATACAGTCGCGGTTTTTGTTGATCTCCAACAGGCCTATGACAAAGTAGGGAGGAAAGGGTTGTTATCAAAAATGATGGACTACGGAATTGATGGAAATCTCTACTTCTGGATTAAACAATTTCTCAGTAACAGAACAATCCAAACAAAAATTAATAACGGACTGTCAAACAGAGAAGTATTAGAGGAAGGTCTCCCACAAGGATCCTGCCTCAGCTGTACTCTCTTTCTTATTTTTATAAATGATCTACCAGAAGTATTACAGACAGAAAAGGCCCTATATGCTGACGATTTAGTTATGTGGTATACTACAAAGCATCTACCAATAGCCTCCAATAGAATAAATGAAGATTTAGAAAGCTTAAACACCTTCTGTGATAAATGGAAATTAAAAGTAAATTGCAATAAAACAGTCTACTCTATATTTACTAAGAGCCATCCTGTTTCCAAGAAAGAAATAACACTCTCCATCCAAGGCCATCGACTCGCGAAAGAAGAAAACCCCACATATTTGGGCATACAGTTAGACAGACAACTATCTCTGAACAAACACACTCAGAATGTAAAAATCAAAGCCACAAGGAGACTCCAGTTACTAAAACGACTAGCCAGTACTAATTGGGGAGCAGACAAAAACTCGCTTCGACAACTCTATTTAGGCTATGTGCGTTCCGTCATGGACTACAATTTAGCCCTCCAAAATGTAGGTAGTAAAAACACACACAAAACCTTGGACAGAGTACAAAACCAAGCCCTTCGCTTCATCTCCGGTGCCCTGAGATCGACACCCACAGCAGCATGTGAAATACATACTAATGTGGAACCACTTGGACTTCGCAGAGAATCAGCAGTGCTTGAAATGGTTGAAAGATACAAACGAAAAGAGGAAAACCATCCAAACAGAATTCTGGCAGAGAAATGGAAACCAAGAACAAGATTAAAACAAAAATCCCTGCTACACATTGCTAACAACTTGAATGAAAGACACAGACTCCCAGAAAACAGAGAAAAATCTTTTTTAATCAGTCAAAAACCTCCATACGCCGAACTAAAACTTCCAAAAATAAAGACTAACCTCGTAGAAGAAACAACAAGAAATAGAAACAAATCAGATATACAAACATTAGCAATGAAGACAATACAAGAATACCCAGACAACTGGATACATGTTTACACAGATGGATCTGCCCACAAAGGAACTAAAAATGCTGGGTATGGGTTTGTAGTAGAATACCCAGATAAAACCTGTGATAAAATCCACAATTCTTGCGGAAGCTCCTGCTCAAACTACGAGGCAGAGGCAGTTGCAATAGAAGCCTCACTGCGACACCTCTCTTCTGTTTTCCAGCTAAACCCTTCAAAACTTCAAAACACTGTCATCTTCACAGACTCCAAATCGGTTCTCCAAGCTCTCGATTTAGATAAACTCTCCTCAACGTTCAATAGTTTAAGATCTCAACTAGATGAATTCCTTACAACACACAGAGTAGACTTATCTCTCCAGTGGATACCGGGACATTCAAATATACCAGGAAATGACAATGCAGACAGACTAGCCAGACTCGGATCAACACTTTTACAACCATCATTTCCAGTATCCTTAGACACAGCGAAACAAATAATCAAAACAAATAAGAGAGAAGAATGGATGAACAGTTGGGCAATGAGCACCACGGGTAGATGTATGTTTTCCCATATGACCACTCCTGTAAAGACTGATTGCCTAAATAAGCTCAGAAGACACCAGCAAAGCATCATCTTTCAACTAAGAACACAACACATACCGCTCAACAACCATTTAAGCAAAATTACAAAAGACACATCCCCCTCCTGCCCCCTATGTCAACACCCCAATGAAACAGTAACACACCACTTGCTTGAATGTCAACCTCTTGAAGATCTGAGATGCACATTCCTCCCACCAAATCCAAGCATCAGTAACACACTTTATAGTCACCTGGAACAACTACAAAAGACGTCTAACTTCTACGTCATGGCACAAGACCGAAGGGCTAGAGCTCAGGTGGTCGCTGGTTCGGATAAGTAAGTAAGTAAGTAAGTCCAATTCCTAAGATCACAGACTTAAATAGACGTGTTGCCTCTGGTATTACCTAAAAGTAATGAACAGAAATAAATATAACAGCTTCAAAAAGAAAAATATACCAAACATGGAACGTTTCGGGCTCAAACCCCTTCTTCAGCCAACAACAACAACAACAACACAATAATAAAACAAATACATTACTAAAAAAAACCAGATCGATCGACTTCGATATTTTATTCTTTTTTTCGAAGCTGTTATATTCATTTTTGTTTATTACATTTTACAGTCCACAGCTTCTAGCAGCTTTGTATCACTTAGACTGATATTACCTAAAAGCAAGCTTGAAGGATTTGCTCTCACAAAGGACACTATCAAAGTTGTAACAGGTGATACGTTATCTAGCATTCTTTCATTAAAGACGAGCGTAGACGTGTAAATAAATAAAACCGTGTAATATTATTTACCGTAACAACTTAGTAAACAAAGCAATGTGTTGAATTGTCTTCCAAACCAAACCGTATAAATGCTAATAATTAAAACATACGATCTGCGAAATCAAGTCAAAATCATTTTCTTTCTTATTTCTCCAGAGGAGGTTTTTTTTGTTTGTTTGTTGCTTTAGGTCTCTACCAACACAATTGAGGTTATATGAGAGACCGCTGAAACAAAAAAAAAAAGCAATCTAACAAAAATAGTACAAATGTAAATCAAAATTATAACCTAAAGATATCATAAGCTAAATTATAAATAACCAAGAACAAACAGGCAGAAGATTTACATAAAAAAAAATATCCCCTGTCAAAAATACAATCACAAACCAAAGAAGCAGGATAGGCTAGTAAAAAGAAGAAGAAACGACATCACTATCGGATCGTACACCCATGCGAACATCATAGGTATATGATTCAAGGGTGATGCTCCCATCCAACCACCCGCTCTCCAGAGGAGGGAGAAGAGATCTAATCAATAAAACAAAATAATAAAATAATAATGACAAACTAAATTTGGTTCTTTCAAACCATTTTAAATAGCCATCACAATCTCACGGGAGAATTTTCTGAAAATGAGGCTTCACAGTGTTGAAATGGAGCGCAATGTGATACATTCAAATGATTTTCACCGTAGAGAAGAATACAGTTAATACTCATTTTTCTCTTTACATTTTCATAGTAAATTAAAGGTCAAAAAATCATAGATTGAGTTTTACGAATAAACAAGTGGTAAGCAGATTATTATTATTATTATTATTATTATTATTATTATTATTATTATTATTATTATTATTATTATTATTATTATTATTATTATTATTATTATTATTATTATTATTATTATCATGATTATTATTATTATTAGTATTACTATTATCAATATCATCATCATCATTATCATTAGTATTATCATTATTATTATTATTATTATCATCATCATCATCATTATATTATTATTATCATTATAAAATGCAGAAAATAACTCTCCATGCTCAAATTAAAAATCTCCGTGGAGTTCTCTTTCAAGATGAAAAATGTATTGTCTATTAAGACAATAGACATTGTGTTTAAATTTTAATAAACACTTGAATCATAAATTTTGAGATAAATATATAATAAACAACCAAAAGTTTAAACCCACTGTTCACCAAATCGAAAATAATTTCTTCCTTTTTAATGTTTTCACTTAATTTTCTGTTTAGGTTTTAAAATCTTACACCTTAAACAGCATCCATTTTTTCAAACCGAAGAACGGCAGTGACAATGACCCTATAATAGCAATGACGCCAAAGTCAAACGAGGCAGTACTCAACACAAGGGAGACAACTCAATGATTATGCACTATATTAATCATAGATGAGCAACGTCCCTTTATTTTCTTCTAGTTTTACTTTTTTTTAAATATACCATTGAGGTCACTGTTAGTTTATCCTGTTAAAAACGTGTCTTGCATAAAGACAGCTTCAAGCCTGCAACCAAGTGCATGCAGCTATGAAAACTTGGACAGGAATTACATTATTACATTGCGCACACATCACAGGATACAGGTAGTGAATCGAGTTGCTGTCACCATGGCAGAGCACTCCAGGGGATTTACAACTAAACGAGACTGACCTGAACTTCTGTGTTTAGTTCAATCTAGAATGAAAATGCAATTTTCATAAACAGTTGATTTAGAAAATTATAGACAGAAAAGAAAAAAAAAGATTGCTGTTGCTTGGATGTCACATCAGCCTGCAGTCTGCTAAAGTCTCCATCCAAAGCCTAACGTAAAACAATTTCCAACAACAGTTAAGTTATGAAATATAACACCATAGACAAAAGAAGTAATAGCAAAATTCTATTACTTCAATAAAAATAATTCAGTTTCAGTGTAAGACTTAGATGTTGTAGTTGTGCTGTATAATCAGACCCTCAACTTTGCTGTATAATGAGAAATATGTAATACTTTAATTGCCGTTAAGGAACTTTGATTTTCAGGTTAATAGTGTGTGATGGGGATCAAACTCTCTCAAAAATTTAATTAGGAAAAAATCAGTTTTCAGATGGCAGCAGACATGGAGTGAAGTGTTATTCGTACCACATTAGTCATTTTAATAATCAACCAAAACCATCCATATATTAAGGCGATTTAAAGAAATCTTAATCTTAAAGACAATTGAAATTGAAAGATAGAATAGAATAGGAATAATAATAATAATAATAATAATAATAATAATAATAATAATAATAATAATAATAATAATAATAATAATAATAATAATAATAATAATAATAATAATAATAATAATAGATCTTTATTGTCCATAAATATGGCAATTTGTCATTTAGTTACACTTGTTATAACGTTAAACGATAACTGTAACATTGAACAGATATTTCACTCCTACTTATTTTCTCTCTCTCTCCCCCCCCCCTCTCTCTCTCTCTCTCTCTCTCTCTCTCTCTCTCTCTCTCTCTCTCTCTTCCTCCCTTTCTTTCACACGTGCGATATAAACAACATAAACATATTCATTTCGTTTTCAATTTGTTACGATTGTGGCAATTCGACACCAAAAATTATCATCATTATCAATTGGTCAGTTAATCTTACATTAAATAAATTAATCAGTTAATCAGTCAACGAATCAATCCTTGGTTTTTCTGTACCATATGAAATATTCAAAATTTTTATTGCTGATGGAACGAACGTTGATTTATACTTGTTAGTTCTACATTTAATCTGACAAAACCTTCTCCCAGATGGTAAAAGACTAAATTCATGGTATAAAATATGTTTTTTATTGTTGGTAATTGAGAATGCTTTCCTTTCTATTGCTTTTCCATGAATTCTTTCTACTCCATCAAGAGGATGGTTTATTATTTTTGATGCCTCTTTGATAGATTTTGAAATTTTTTATTTATCTTTAAGTCGGCATCCTCCAAACCATATGGTGCAGCCAAACGCAATTACACTTTTAATCAATGAGTCATAAACTCTTAACATAGTTTTCTTCCTTACTTGAAATGTTCTCAATTTCCTTAGGATGTATAATCTTTGGGCAACTGTCTTAGATATTATATTAATATGTTGAGAGAAATTGAGGGAACTATCAATGGTTATTCCTAAATATTTAAAATAGTCAACTATCTCAACATCATCTTTACTGATCGCCACACACTTTAAGTCGTTTTTATTTTTTACACCAAACACCTGTTCTTTCGTTTTTTCAACATTTAATTCAAGCTGATTTTGTTTACACCAATCGGTGAATATATTTATTTGTTTGAAATAATTCTTTTCGGTAACTTTATCTTTTAATAAGCCAAGAATAGCAGTATCATCTGCATATTTCACTATAAAACAATTTTCAAAGGATGGTCTGCAGTCGTTGGTGTATAAGATGTACAGGATTGGGGAACTCACGCAGCCTTGGGGACATCCGTTCGACAACGTTCTTTTGTTGGAGATATGTTCACCCAATTTTACACATTGCGGTCTATGGGTCAGAAACTCTTGATACCATTTAATAAGGTAGTTTGGAATATCCATGTTGCACAACTTTTGAAGCAAAATATCTGTGTTCATGGAATTAAAAGCTGACGAAAAGTCGACAAACAGGATTCTAGCGTAATTCGAGGGCGTTTGGTCAAGGTGTTTTGAGATCGAATTTGTGGCGGTTAATAGTGCGTCTTCTACACTGAGATGTTGCTGGTATGCAAATTGGTACGGATCTAGCAATTTCAGGTCATAACATTTTTGTAGGAGCTCAGATTTTAAAAATTTTTCTAAACATTTCATTACAAGCAATGTAAGCGCCACTGGACGGAAGTCGTTCAATACGGTCGGACAACGCTTTTTTGGAACTGGAACGACGATCGATGTTTTCCAAAGTACTGGCACTGATTGTTCATCGATTGACCTTTGAAAAATGATTGAGAGAGAAAGAAGAAAATGGAAAAAAGAAAAAAGAGAGAAAACAAGAGCATTAATATTAGTAACAATGAGTGTGTGTGTGTGTGTGTGTGAGAGAGAGAGAGAGAGAGAGAGAGAGAGACACAGAGAGAGACACAGAGAGAGACAGAGAGAGAAAGGAGAAAATGACAGAAACACACACAGAGGAAAAAATGGCAAAGAGAGAGAAAAGAGAAAATGATAAGAGAGAGAGAGAGAGAGAGAGAGAGAGAGAGAGAGAGAGAGAGAGAGAGAGAGAGAGAGAGGAGAGAGAGAGAGAGGAGAGGGAGAGAGACAGAGAGAGAGAGAGAGAGAGAGAGAAAGAGAGAGAGAGAGAGAGAAAACGACAGAGAGAGAAGGGAAAATGAGGAGAGTATTAATTTTACGAAGTGACTATTTCTCAGAATGGTTTCCGTTCTCAAGATTGTTTTGGTTATTTGCGAGAGTGTCTGTGTGAATGGTGAATATGTATGAATGTTTTTGGGTTTCCTTTTGCCAGTGCTTGGGAGCTATGTCTTTTATTCCCAACTTTCTTTTAGACTTCTATCCTGAGTTTGTGCTATCCGGTCTTTCAATCTCTGTTCCCATTTTGAGACTTTGGTTTTGTTATTTAGGTTTACTTCTGTCCTCTCTTTAATAGTGCAGCACAAAGTGCAAAAGTGAAAGCGCCATGGAGTATTTGCGATAGCACAATTTTTGATCAAATCTGTCTTTGTCAACAATATGCCTAAAAAACATTAGCTTGATAATTCGTGAGAATTCCCTGTCAGGGCTGAAAATGACTGGTCACAAAAAAGGAGGAAATTTTTCATCGTGAAGATCATGACCAATCTATGCGACCGTAACCTATAAATTAGAATTTCATTAAAATTTACTGAGATGCGATCCAAAATTTGTCTCGCAGCAATTTCTGACACAACTCGGTGGAATTTCAAAAGTTGAAAGTGTAATTACAACATTTGGTGGTTGTAGTAGGGATGATGATGCTGTGGTGGTTGTAGTAGTTAGTGGTGGTGGGGATAATGTGGTAGTGATTGTAGTAGTAGTGGTCATATGGATGATGGTGTGGTGGTGGATGTAGTAGGACTGGTGGTAGGGATGATGATGTGGTGGTGATTGTAGTAGTAGTGGTATTAGAGATGATGATGTGATGGTGATTGTAGTAGTAGTGGTGGTAGGGATGATGATGATGTGGTGGTGGTTGTAGTAGTGGTAGTAGGGTTGATGATGTGGTGGTGGTTGTAGTAGTGGTAAGAATGGTGATGTGTTAGTTGTAACAGTAGTGGTGGTAGGGATGATGTGGTGTTATTTGTAGTAGTAGTGGTGGTAGGGATGATGATGATGTGGTGGTGGTTGTAGTAGTGGTAGTAGGGTTGATGATGTGGTAGTGGTTGTAGTAGTGGTAAGAATGGTGATGTGTTAGTTGTAACAGTAGTGGTGGTAGGGATGATGTGGTGTTATTTGTAGTAGTAGTGGTGGTAGGGATGATGATGTGGTGGTGGTTGTAATAGTAGTGGTGGTAGAGATGTTGATGTAGTGGTTTTGGTGAGTGTTTTTTATTCAGTGATGATAATAGCAATTTGTCAAAAAGGAGGAAAATGTTTCGGTCTATCGATCAAACACAAGCAAAATAACAGGAACATAGTTTTTGTATTAGTATTATATAATATATTACTTTTACTAGTATAAATCCATTTTTACCATTAGACATAAATTTACTTTTTTAAACATTTAATGAATTGTCCTTTCCACATGTTAAAGGCCTACAATGTTTCTTTCAAATAAAAGACCAGAAAGTGTTGTTTTGTTTTGACTTTTACTTTATAAAAATATTTGGTTGGTAACCGAGTGATTATTCAGCTTATATATACAACCCAAGAATTTCTCAATTTAAAACCAGAGAGAGAGAGAGATGGTTGCGAGAGAGAGAGAGAGAGAGAGAGAGAGAGAGAGAGAGAGAGGGGAGAAAGAGAGAGAGAGAGAGAGAGAGAGAGAGAGAGAGAGAGAGAGAGAGAGAGAGGAGAGAGAGAGAGGGGGGGAGACTTTTCTACCAGAATAGTTTATGTATTGGTCTTATGAATTCTATATATATAAAAAAAAAAGAAAAGAGAAAGAGAGAGAGAGAGAGAGAGAGAGAGAGAGAGAGAGAGAGAGAGAGAGAGAGAGAGAGAGACAGAGAGAGAGAGAGAGAGAGAGAGAGATATCAAAAAGGCAATAGGTACCTACACAGAGAAATAATCCAGACCCATTTGTCCCTCCCCTTCAACCATCAACTAGCTAATCAAAGAACACCACTGGTCTTCTGTATCAACGGTGACATCTGGCGCCATTCTGTCTGGCCCGACGTCATAAAAACGGGACCGTCACCAAATTTCACGAGACTGAGCACAGGTGTCAAAATATGGCACAAGACATAATGGTGATTTTGTGGTTTTGAGGAAAATGCTTGACACAGCAAATTCAGTGGAAAATTTCTGAGAAATTCTCAAAATCACTGTTTATTTATCCAAAAAAAATTTTGAAAAAGGAGGAATTGTGATGGGGATGGGCAGAGATAAACTACCATTTAGGCGGAAATCCGCCTTTAGGCGGAAGATTCTCAGCCCTGCCTGTCCACCCTGTTTGAGCATTTACTTTTGCATAGACCTCGCACCTGTAACCCACCAGCTACTGGAGGCTAGCCGACCATTCGGAGAGCCAGCTTTAATTTAATTAATATTAATATTAATAACATCACTTTGTGGCAATACATCACTTCGTGACACTAACGTTACTCCGTGGCAGTTAAAAGTACACATGCATAGTTGATGAACTGACACGGTCCTTGGCAATTGATGCTATCTGCCTTACTTTAACGAAGCAAGCAAGAATGCCCGCGAAACTAGCCTGCCTCACTGGGCAGGCTACATTCAGAACACTGTGAACGTAGCCACAGTGATAGTGAATACATAGAGTTATGATTAGGACCAGTGAACAGGATAGGTATATTGAAGTTGAAGTGAACAACCATAATCATAATCATAAAAATAAAAATAAAGTTTCAGAGCACTTTTTATATTACCAAAGCTTTTAGCCATTGTGGACTTTCATTTAGTTGCAATGACCAATAAATGTTACTATCTGGGATAAATTTGATCTTTAGAAATGGTGAGATTGTTTCTAATTTCAAAAATAATTTGCGGAGTTGGTTGTCTTTTGTGACTCCCATGGACCCCATTCTACTGAGTGACCATTCAGTTTCGTGGACAGCAAACATTACGTTTCATCTGTCACTAACTTGAATCTATTTTACACTTTACACTTCTATTCTATTATATTGTAATACATACAGAAATTATAATAAATGCATTTGTAATATTTAAGTTAGAATTCACTGGCTGCACGCCGAAAGAACAAAGTGTCCAAGGCCATATTGTTTTCTTACGTCATTGGAAATCCTCGTCTATTTTAATAATCAATATTTTTTATTCAGTTCGATATCTGGACATCAACTAATTCACATCATGCTTTGTGACAAATGCTCACAGCGGATATAAATATAATTTGCAATCTTTTCTCTTTTATTCATATCACTATAAATTATAAAGGATGGGGGACGGGGGTTAGGGAGGGGGGATACTTTTTTGTATTTTTTTCCAGTGGGACCTTTGCCATTCACTGCTAGTATTAGGAACTTATGAAAAGACTCCTTAACTAACTCTGGTAGCTTACATCGTTATCCTTTTTGGGAACTTTTACAGTTAGGTCTTTCTCTTTTATTTATATCACTATAGAGGATGGGGGATGTGGGGAATACTTTTTTTTTCCAATTCGTGCTATTAATTCGGGTTTATTAACTTTGCATATTCATAACGTCTCCCATATTTATCAATATCAATTTTATCGATATAATATCGATTACAGTGTATCAATTTTAAGAATTTTAAAGTTTTAAGAAAAATCATTTGTTTAAATAAATTAGAATGTTTTATTGGTCACTATTTTTAGAATGTTGTCATTTTAAAGCAAAAGCTCAGCGCAGCAGCGACACAAAGTTCAAACTTTCCATTGTCAACTGATTCATTAGCTCAGTCTTACAATAAGTCATCGAACTTCTGACTCGGATTCGAGCCCCGCTGGTGACAATTATAATTTCATTTGATTTGTATGTCATGTTGCTAATATATGCTCTTGTATTTCAGATTCATAATCATCAACAAAATAAAATTGATGAAATTGATAAGTAGATATATGATAGAAGAATGACAATAATTCAATAATCAATAATAACGATGTAAAATAGGTTCCCATATTAATATCAAAGATAGAATAAAAATCTAAGTTAGGGAGTTGAAAAATCGCTTTCTTTCTTTCTTTTCCCATATAAATACCATGCCCATCCTTTTTATTAACCCGCTCAAATAATCCTCTCTAACTTAAGGCGGTGACTGTACTGTGAATCTGTGAAACTTCAGTGAAACTACGGAAGTCCTTCCAAAATAAAATCTGCGGCGTGATTGACTGACAAACATGGAATTACGAAGCATGAGATTGTATATGAAGATGTGAATATCAATCGGATGTAGCTAGTCCCCTCGAAAGTGACGATGAAAAGATGTGATTAAATAAATGAATTTTAAAAACTGTTACCTGAAAGTGAAAGTTGACAACTCAATAATTTGTGTACGTCGCCATCTTGCAAGACGGAAAGGAAGTTGCAATGAACATAAAAGAGGAGCAAAAAGTCCCCATTTGTTTCGTTTGTGGGGGGCGTGGCATTGACTGGACATCGTCGTCTCCGTCATACAGCCTTAGAATTCTGGGCTCTTCTTCTTCTTCTTCTTCCTTTGATTGCCCACAATCAATTGGTTGATTATTATGGCAAATGTGAAACTGCTTTCTAATCTCTCTGTATTCCTTGTTTATAATCGTTAGTCTAAAATCAATTTCCAGGGACATTCAGGGGTCGTCAACATTGGTCAGTGATGGTTTGTGTAAGTGTAAGGTCTAAGTATTTGCATAGCAACTTGCCACAAAAGCATCAATTGTAGTGGCTTCGGTCACTTTAGCGTCAAGCTGGTTCCAGTCTCTGACCGTACGCGGCAAGAAGGAAAAACCACGGTATTGTGTTCTGTGTGTTATGAGGCTGTATTGGTTGTTGTTACCTCTTCTCTGTCTCAAAGGTGCTGGAATTAGTTTTTTCTTGATGCCTGGGCATTCAGCGAGGTGGTGCTTGATCTTAAATAGCATTGTTAATCTTGCTGATTTTCTGCGGTGTTCTAATTTCGGCCACTGTAGTTTTTCTAGCATGTCTGATACACTTGAGGTGTTGTGATGTCTGTTCAGGACGTAGCGTACAGCTCTTCTTTGCACTGATTCTATTTTTGAGACGTATTTTTGGGTGTGGGGATCCCAGACAGTGGAAGCATATTCCAGAACAGGTCTTACAAATGTTTTGTATGCCTTTTCCTTGATTTTCGAGGAGCTAATTTTTAGGTTACGCCTTAAAAATCCCAGTGTTTTGTTTGCCTTACTTGTGATCTTGTTAATATGCTCATCCCATGTTAGGTCTTTTTTCATGCTAACACCAAGATATTTTGCAACATTCATACCTATACCTGGATACCTCTGTATAGAGCTTTTAGACTTGGTGTAGTCTCCTTCGCTCCTCCTCATCTATTAATGATTGGACCAATTTTTATAATTGAACTTGTTTCCTAGGGTGTTGCTTATCTCCAACTCTGCTTTGAATTTATTCAAATTTTTTGCTGATACTGTGGTTTCTTGCAGTTTATTCCAGTTATTTACAATTCTAGATGAAAAAAAGTTCCTTCTTTCATTTGATTTAAAACGTTCTTTTTTCAGTTTCTTGCTGTTTCCTCGTGTCTGAATGTTCTTGTTTGGTTTAAGGAATCCTGCCTCTACCCTGTCTATTCCCTTAACTATTTTATATGTTTGGATCATATCTCCCCTTCTTCTCCTGTAATCTAAGGTCGGGAGATTTAATTCTTTCAATCTCTCACAGTAGGTTTTGTCTTTCAGGTGTGTGATAAGTTTTGTTGCTCTCCTTTGCACTCTTTCCAAACAGTCTTTGTCTCCCTCAAACTTCGGATACCATATGCAGTTAGCATATTCCAGCTTTGATCTAACCATAGTCTTGTAGATGGTAGTCATGTGTTTTGTTTTCAGATTCTTGAAATTTCTTTTCACTATTCCGAGTGTTTTACTAGCCTTAGATTGAACATCTTGAATTTGCTTCTTGAAGTTTAGCTTCCTATCAATAAATACTCCTAGGTCTTTTTCCCATTGGATTTCTGCAGGGGTTTTTCTTTCATTATATAGTTTGCTTCTCTGTTGTTTTTTCCTAGGTGAAGAACTGCACATTTATCTACATTGAACTCCATCTGCCATATTTCGGACCATTCTTCAAGCTTTTTCAAATCTTGTTGTAAGGTGTTTCTTTCTTCTTCTGTATTAGCTACTCCATAGAGCTTAGTATCATCGGCAAAGATTTTACATTTAGATGATAGATTGTCTGGCAAGTCATTGATATAAATCAGGAAGAGAACTGGTCCCAGTACACTTCCTTGTGGAACTCCACTTGTTACCAGTCTCTCCGTTGATGCTGTTCCATTCACTATCACTTTTTGTCTTCTATCTTTGAGGAAATCTCGGACCCATTTGACTGTCTGATCATTAATTTGATACTGTTCCAATTTCCTGATTAGGCGCCAGTGTGGAACTTTGTCAAATGCCTTTCTGAAGTCGAGGTATATGACATCTAAATTGTTGCCTAATTCCAGGTCTCTCGTCCAGTCATCCATTGTTTCAAGTAGGTTTGTTACTGTAGACCTTCCCGCCATGAAACCATGTTGATCTTTGCTGAATAGTTTGTTCTTGGTCATATGATCAACCATTTCTTCTCTAATCAGCTATTCCATGAGCTTGCAGATGACAGATGTCAGGCTCACTGGTCTGTAGTTTTCTGGATTTTTTCTGTCTCCCTTCTTGAATATGGCTGTGACGTTAGCTTCTTTCCATTCCCTTGGTAGTCTTCCTTCTTTCATCGACTGGTTAAATATCTTGGTTAGGGGTTCTACTAGCTGCTCTGCTAAGTTTTTTAGGATGTAAGGATGAAGTTTGTCAGGTCCAGGTGATTTACTCTCCTTTAGGTTTTGTAGTCTCTTCATTACTCTCTCTTCAGTAATCGGCCATTGTGTAGTATCTATATTACTTCTTTTAGCAATATCTGGCAAGTTTTTCTGGTTCTCCACTGTAAAGACACTTGCAAAGAAGAGATTTAGCACCTCTGCCTTGTCTTCATCTTCATTCACTGTCTCCAATGTATGTCCATGTAAGTGGTATTCAGTTATCGTGGGTGTTTTTGATCTTGTTATGGACATTGATTCACACTTCGCTGGGTGGAACTTCATATCCCAGCTTTCTTCCCATTTTTCTAGTTGACGCAGATCCGCTTGCAGTTTGTCACTGTCAGTGCTGTAGACTGCAGTATCGTCTGCAAAGAGTCTGGCTGTTGTGGTTAGATTAAGAGGCAGGTCATTAATGTATGCCAAGAATAGACAGGGTCCTAAGACAGATCCCTGGGGGACACCCGATCTAACAGGTACTTCAGTCGAGCGACATCCATTAACAATAACAATAACAGCTTGCTGGCGGTCATGTAGGAAGTTATTAATCCATGTTTGGGTTGTGCCCTGTATGCCGTAACGACAGATCTTGTGCATAAGTAGGCTGTGATTCACACGGTCAAAGGCTTTGGCAAAGTCCATGATAAGGACGTCTGTATGGAGTCCCTTCTCCAGATTGGTTGTCAGCTCTTCTGTAAATTCCAGCAGTTGGGTTTTGCAAGATCGCAAACGTCTGAAACCGTGTTGGTATTCGGTTAGTACATTGTGTTGTTCAAAGTGGTCATGATGTTGCTGACGATGATGTGCTCCATTAGTTTGCAGATGATGCATGTCAAGGAGATGGGCCTATAATTTGCCGGGTCGTAGTGTTCTCCTTTCTTAAAAACGGGTGTTACATTGGCATTCCTCCAATCTGATGGTATTACACCTGAAGCCAAGGAGGACTTGAAGATGGCTGTGATGCCTGGGGCAAGTTCTGGAGCCAATTCTTTTAAGATGCGGGGGGATAGGTTGTCAGGACCACTGACTTTGTGGGGGTTAAGTTTAAGTAGTAGTTTCATTACTCCTTCTGTGATGGTAATGTCATTCATTATAGGAGTGTTGGTGGTCTTCATTGATGTCTTGTTAAGGAACTCTTCATTTGAAAATTCTTTTCCCTTACTGAAGACAGATTGAAACTGTTTGTTAAGGATCTCTGCCTGCTCTTTGGGATCTGAAATGAGATGTCCTTCCTTTTTTAGTGGTGCTATGCCAACATTATTAGATTTTTGGTTTTTTTATATATGACCAAAATCTTTTATTATTTTGTGATTTATTTTCATTTTCCTCGCTAAAGATGCCGTTGAGGTGAGACCAGTAACTACGTCTCATTTCGCGCTGTATTGTCTGCTTCAGGATGCGAATTTCTGTTGTTAGTTTTTCATCACAAGACTTTTTCATTTTTCTGTACAAGCGATTCTTCTTTGCGATCATTCTTTTTAAATTTGATGTTATCCATGGCATGCTGGTCTTGCTTTTGGTGGTCTTGTGAGGTATAAACTCCTTGACGGCTTCCAGTAATGCGTTTTTGAAGTCGCACCATAGGTCTTCAGTTGTGGACTTATATTCATTGGTGAGAATATTGCAGCTGATATTTTTTGCAGAATTTCTTAAGTTTTCCCAGTTTGCCTTGGCGTAGAGGAGAATATCTCTAATAGGTTGAGCCTTTTTTGTTGTATTGAGGCTAAACTCGCAGTATGGAATATCATGGTCTGAGAGGCCTGGAATGATTTCCACCCTTGGTATTAGTTGTGGTGAGTTGGTAAGAACTAAGTCTAGTGTATTTTCTCCCCTCGTGGGTTCATCGATTATCTGTTGTAGTCCATGGTCGTAAACAATATCCACGAAGTTAAGGTGTAGGTTTGGAAATGGGCATTTTTCTTTTAATTTCATAGAGTTCCAGTTCCATCCTGGGAAGTTGAAGTCTCCACCAATAAGGAGGTGCGCATTCTTCATCTGGGTTGCTCTTTGTAGGGTTATTATAGCAAGACTATCAGTGTCAGCAACATTTGGTCTTCTTGTTTGTTTGTTTTTGTATTTTCTTTGTTTTTGTTATTTTTGTATGTGTTTTTTAATGGTTTTACGGTGATTCCAACACATTTAGGTCATATCAGAAAAGGATTTTCACTCATATTCTCTGATTGTACTCAGGTGTAAAATGAGTAGCTGGGCAGCGTGTCTCTGTCGGAAAAATTGTAATATCGCCTTACAGTCTCGTTCTACATATTATGTGGTGTTGTTGGTCAGTGACCCTTTGTAAAGCGCTTTTTGTACATAAGTGGATCTCGTTCTTTATAAAAGCTCAAGGTTTTTGTTTGTTTGTTTTGTTGTTTTTTTGTTTTTTGTTTTTTTTTTTGGGGGGGGGGGGGGTTGGGTTTTTTTTGGGTTTGTTGTTGTTCTTTTTAAATACCGATTAATATTATGATCTCCAACTTGTCAAAAACTCTCAAGTTTGATACTTCTGCTAGGTCTCGGGTTCAAATTCATTTATTTATTTTCTTTTTGGCAAATTCGGGTAAATCTTAATCGGCCGATATCCTAATGACGTCGAGCTAAATATTTTCTTGCTAAAGTGAAAAGAATGTGTGGTGCCTGAAATGGTACAATTTTCTCTCATTGATACACAATGTTTACCTGAAAGGGAATTCTGTATATCTTTGTTTGTGTGTGTGTGGGGGGTGGGGGGGGGGGGGGGCGTATGTGTGCCGGTCGATCTATCTAACATACCAAAAAACGTTCAACATAGTTCTTAGATAAATAGAAACGTTTATGTCTATTGATATGTCTGTCGTTTCCTTCAGCTCATTGTTTTATAATGGTCCGTTGATTCTACTCAACACACCTTTTGGAACGAGATATCCGTGTTATATTGTACTGTTGAGAGACCGTTTTGTTCTTGTTTACTTGCAATACCAATCCTTGGCTATATCCGAATACTCATTCACACTTGAGTCAATTGAGATAATGTTCCTAAAATAACACTATTTGTAAAAGTTTCAAGTCCCTGTGGTGTGTCATTGAGAAAGGCACGTACACCTATTACTCCTCTCGAATATGAATTAAAAACCTTGGTATAGGCAGTGACATATATTGTAATTTGTATAGTGTTAGTAGAAAAGGAAATTTTACGAGCAACTTGTACTTATGTAACGGAAATATTGTTCCAAATTATGCCCTGCTTGGATAACAGATAAAGCGTTGTAAAGCCTTTTGAGCATGGTGAACGCTTGGATATATTTCTTTCTTTATCTATTTATTTGGCTAGGGCGATTAGTCAGTACTGACCAATGGGCACCAACGTCTGTTCGTAAGTACTGCCCAACAGGCACTCGCAGATATTGGTCAGTACTGACGAATAGGTGCTGGCACATATTGGTCAGGACTAAACAACAGGTGCCGCCGCCCACAACCTCTTTTTGGTCTGTGCCACGTCAGCCATCATTGGGCCTGTTGGTCAGTGCTGACAAAGACCTCTTCGCACATATTCGTCACTAACTTAATAATCCATTAAAAACTTTTTTTCTAAATAATTAAAATCCCAGGCTCCCAGGACAACTTATCCCATGACACTCAGTTACACTTAGATACGTTTGATTTAAGTCTAACTCGTTATATGCTGTTGCGGAAACGGAATGACTCGTTGTTTCAAGCCACCATAAGATTCTTTTTATTTTATTTTGTCCATTCTATTTCTTTGGGGGTTTTGTTTTGTTTTGTTTGCTTTTGTTGTTTGTTTGTTTGTTTTTTGGGGGGGGTTTTTTTTTGGTTATTTCTTTTGTTTTGCTTTTGTATATTTTCGATATTGCTTAAATTTATTTTAAAAAGAGGAGAAGATGTTATAATATTTCTTGTTATGATTCTTTTATAATACTTTGTCCATTCTATAGATGAAGGTTGGGAAAGGAGGAGAGACTTGATAACGCATAGATTATTCCTTTTTTTTTGGGCAGCCTGGCTCAGCAGTAAGGTCTTTGCTTCGCCTGCCACTGAGCTATGTGGCCTTTAACAAGTCACCTCGACCTAACTCGACTTGCGGTGCTGCACTGCGGCTGACGCCTGGGTTATTCCAGTCTTCCCTTGGAATAGACCCTAGATATATATTTCCTCTATAGGATGAATAAAGGGAGTTTTATTTTATTTATTTAATATTTACTATTATTATTATTATTATTATTATTATTATTATTATTATTATTATTTTTATTATTATTATTATTATTATTATTATTATTATTATTATTATTATTATTATTATTATTATATACTGAAAATAACTAAACTTCTGAACAAATGTCTGCCCATTCCTTTCGTCTGTTGACGGTATCGTATAATAGGATATTTTTTAAAATATATAACTAGGCCTTGGTCTTCCCTTGCATGGGTTTCTGGCATCCGGCCAGAATCAGGAAAAAACCAAGTAATCTAATTCCAAGACAAAGCAAGTTGGAAAACGGATATAGGTGGATACAAGACACAGTAAGTACCTCCCTGCCCACTATGGGAGGTCAGGAACCCCACCCAGAATGAAAAATGAGTACCAGGCGAGACAAAGCATTTTCTTAGTCAAATTGAAATAAAAATAGTGTAATACTGACTGTGTCAATATTACATCCTAAATATTAAGTATCAAAACTAAAAACTACTATAATGTTTCATAATCGAGAGATGATTTATAACTACATTCAATTGTCTCCCTCTCAGCTAAGGGTCATGCCAGGACCATGAAAAAAAAACGTGCAATGTAAATCCAGAACAAAGTGGAAAGGAAAACAGTTATAGGGGGATAGAGGACCCAACAATAGTGACTGCTCCGCCCACAATGAAAGGTCAAAATACCCCATCCCACAGAAGGCATTGGTGCAAAATAATAATCTGAAAAGATGTGTATAATACAGTGCCAGACAAACCAAACAGACAGAACAATGAAAGTAGACGAAAGCCAGTTGTTTGAGATGATTTTTCTTGCATTTAAAAAAAATTTTTTTTTTTTTGGACTGATATTTTTTTTTTTAAGGGTTTTACGGGACTTGCAACACATTTAGGTCATTTCAGCGCCATTAAAAAGTAAGAAAATAGCATAGTCAAAAAAATTATAGGTTCCAATTGAAAGCACACGAGAAAAAGTAAGACAAAGGGGAAAGGTTCAAATAAGGAACAGATATAGATTCCAAGAGCACACTATCAGTGTTCTTAGTTTGAGATCACCTAAAAGTCTCATTCAGACACACACAAGCATAGGTCCTCATCAAGAGATATACACTCAAATGTTCACAAATGATATATGTAAAAGAAAAAATAATACAGTACAGAGAGATGATTTACAAGTAAAAAATATCTCCCAAAACTATAGTTATAAATTTGACTGTTTCCCTCCCAACCAGGGTAGCCAGCGAGGGCCAAGACAAAACCAAGTAATCTCATTCCAAGACAAAGACAGAAAGCGAGTTAAAAAACAGGTACAGGAGGTTAGAAGACACAGTAAGTACCTCCCTGCCCACTATGGGAGGTCAAAACCCCACCCAGTGACAGACATTGAATCATACCCACTTTAACAAATACTAATAAGACATAATGCTTAAATAAGACAACGCACTGGTAAGGCTTTGTCAAAGCAGGTTCTCTCATAAAATCCAATCAATACATGAAATGTATTTGACAATAAAATACATCAATTACATTACATCAATCACATAAAACTATTGCATCCATCACATAAAGGTAACATCCAAAGTTTAACTTAGATGTACAAACATGCATACAGTGAAAACACAAAAAATCTAAATAAATTTCAAAAAGAATAAAATTTCCCATATTCATCAAGGGTACATTAGTCTTAAGGGTCTATCTAAAAAAAAAGATTTGACGTAAGCTTGCTGCCAGCTGCAAGCAGCACCACAATGTGAGCAATAAGGGCTAAGATTCAAGTTCTAGGAAAGTAAACAACATACCAACAACAGGACAATGTTTTCTCTTCTCGACCATCTCAACCCAAGGATTGTGAAATCAAAAGAAAATATCAAAAGTTCACAATTATTAATTATATTATTCACTTTGCTACCCATTTCACCCCATTTATCCAAGCTCTGTGGTCTTCTGGTAGTCCCTAGTTCAAGTCCCACAACTGTGAGCAGCACATTAGTTGAGTTCTTGGAAATTAACCTTTACCCACATTTTTCTCACCATGCTAGGGTGTAAAAATGTTTCTCTGTAGTGAAAAAAATGTAATAGTGCTGTCCCATCTCATCCCACAGATACATATTAAACGTTGCTGTTGCATTCGAACCCTTTGTAAAGCACTTTGAGCATATTTTGTGGATATTGCCCATTATAAAAGAAAGGCAAAAACGGAGCTTTACTATAGTGCAACATCTACGAAACAAAACGCTTTACAAAGGGTCTCTAGCCAACAGCAACCTTTAACATCTGTTGGGCGATATTACGTTGTTTGTTTTTTTCGACAGAGAAAACACTAGGTCCTCATTTTTCACCTGAGTACAGTGAGAGAATGTCAGTAATGAGCCTTTTCCAAGCACTCAAATATGCACCATTCAGAGCAGGACTTGAACCCAGAACCTTCCAATCCGAAAGTGAGTGTCATACCACATGACCACAGAGCTCCACACAGTTCACAGTTTGTGTTCTTTAAAAACAACTGAGCTTTTATATAGCACAATATCCACTAAACATGCTCACAATGCTTACACCATAAATTCAAAACAAGAAATATAATAATACATAACAGAGAGATGATTTACAAGGAAAAAAATATCATTTCACAAAACAAAAACTATACATTTGACTGTTTCCCTCTCAGCCAGGGTATCCGGCCAGGGCCAGGACAAAACCCAAGTAATCTCACTCCAAGACAAAGACAGAAAGCATGTTGGAAAACAGATATAGGGGGATAGAAGACGCAGTAAGTGCCTCCCTGCCCACTATGGGAGGTCAGGAACCCCACCCAGTATAAGGATTTAGTTTTTATCAGCTTCTGATAAAATGATGAGAAATGAGTCATAAATCGATAAGAGAATGGCATTTAAGAAAAAATAGGAATAGCTTGTCAATTGTCAAAGTGTCAAAAAATAGCTAGATGATATACACCCTTAAATGTATGTTTTTTGTTTTGTTACGCCTACAATATATTTTCTTTTCTTGTTTTTTTTTTTTTTGTTTGTTGTTCTTTCTTTTCACAAGCATTCTAATTAATTGTTATTTATAGGCATAAATTACCCCATAGTACCCCTTTGTCAATTACCATGACTGTGCCTATTAATAAATGATCTGTTGAGGACAAGTAGGCTTTCCCGCATTAAATCGAAGGCTATTCAAAAGATACTTGGTCACCATTTTTCACAATGCACTTTTTAATATTAAAAAGGCTATCACAAATCAATGACATTTTTTGAAGATGTCTTTAAAACTGTCCAAAACTGCACTACATATAAGGATAGAATGGAAGAAAGGTTCAAATAAGATGAATATGCAATATAATTATTGGATTCATCTGTGCATTGACATTATTGACAACAGACTCAACTTTAGTGAACTGGTAAAAACGACTAGTATAACTAAAAATTGGATGACCCAGATTTAAGCCTTCTGGAACTTCCTGGGCGCTGATACTAGATGGTCTTGCCCAGATGGCTGATTTTTTGTCATTAAAAAAAAATATTGTAGACGTGTTTTCTTTTAAGTGGTTACAGCTTTTTCATTGCTTAACTCATCTGTAGATGTGTCAAAACCATGCTATATTCTGAACTCAAAAAACATTAAGTTTTAAATGAACATCTAGATTAGGCTTTTAAATTTTTTTCTTGAATGTAAAACTTACTCCTTCCCATAAGCCATACAGCGTGTTGACAGGAAGCACTTTGTTTTTTGCTTTTGTTTCATGAGGGGCTCTGTGGCTCCGCAGTACGTTGTTAATCCTTTCACAAATGTCAAGCATGTTAGGCATGGTAGTGGTATGATGGGTGACAGTTGAAAATTCTGGTCCCAACAGTGTGTTCTTTACACACATTACCCCACCCAGTTTAGGTGTGAATGAGTACCTGGCTATAAGCAATGACAGATATTGTAGGAGTGATTGTACAAAAATGGTGCTTAAAAGTGACTGGTACCATATCAAATGGAAATTTGATTCCACATGGCCCGCTTGGAGGAATAAACCAAGAATTGTGAAGCATGGTAAACCTGTGGAAATGTGCAATATGAATGTTCATATATATTTATAATTATTTATTCTATGCGATATATAGTTCCTGATTTTATTTGTATAAATATGCATATTATTAAAAAATTCAAAACTACAGCTCATTTGTGGTTAGGAATGTTGTAGTTCATCCTCGAGTTCTTGTTTCTTTATCAACTCCCAGTATATTCCCTTCCTTGCCTTCAACTGATTATGGTTGCCAACCTGAGTGCATGGAAAATAAGTTGATTTTAAAAAATGTTAGCAAGTTCCTACATAAGAATAAGAGGTGAATTTTCCTCGATTGTATTGGAAACAAGTCAATATGAGGGAGAAGTCCTTCCGAGTCCTAAGCTTCGTGCCGTTAAACTACTGTAGCAATGGCTTGCTACCCTTTGGATAGGATGACAAAGTATTTTTCATCAGATCAAATACACCCAGCTACACAACCACTGCTGGGTGGATGAGTATGAGGGGGGAAGGGAGGGGGGGGGGGGGGGTCATGTAAATAATCAAGCTGCACCCAGGAAAGTGGTTCTTTTACTCTCTCTCTCTCTCTCTCTCTATATATATATATATTTCTCTCTCTCTCTCTCTCTCTCTCTCTCTCTCTCTCTCTCTCTCTCTCTCTCTCTCTCTCTCTCTCTTAAATGATCACCGTTAATTAATTACATATTGATTATTGCCTTATATTAATTACAAACTATTCAATGGTTCTGTTTTACCCACAAAGTGCTGAAACAATATTTTAAACTGGGAAATGAATTTCAAACATATACAACTGAAATGTGAAACGACTCGGATGGTATTCTATTGTTCTTCATTGACCAAGTTTGTAACTGGTGGAATGAAAGGCCGATATAATTGTGTTCATATAATATTAACCTAAACTCGTGTGACTACCTGTTGAATATAACTTTTGGGACGAAGACACCTTGACCAGAATTCATAACCCTCTGAACCAGCAATGATCAAAGCGTAACAAATCAGACAGCTGTACCAAGCTGTTATCGCATATCATGAAAGAACTAAGAGTAACGCCCAAAATGGGAGTGGGTGAAGGAAAGGTTACTTTATTCCTCCATCGGTTAGAGCAAGTTTTGAGAGTTTCTATCATTTTGTTTGCTTATAATAATTCAATTAATAAATCAAATTTAACAAACTATAATTGAAATTATGCTGAGATCTAAAAGCAAAATATCTCAAAGGCAGTGGTTTTCATGATAGAGTGTTTGGTACCAACATAAAGATCAAAGTTGTTTCAAAGTGTTGCCAATTTGTTTATATTAGTAAAATCGACTGTGGTTGTGCACACAGCGTACACAACGACAACAGTTTAGTTGAGACGGTATCCCGTTCCTGACACCTGCTGACCCGGTCACGGTGAGCGGTCAATCACAGAGAGGAATTTACCTAACGGGGATTGCCGTTTCACTCAATTTAACAATGTTTTGTTTTATTGTCTGTTAGACACCCATATTGAATGAGTTGAAATATCACGACTTGGTATAAAAGTTTATATTTTCTACTTTTACCTTTACTGTGTTTTTTTTTATTTTTTCATAGTATTACTAGATTTCTCAATATAAGTTATCAATGAACGGTAACAAATTACACAAAAAATATAGTGGGTGCAACATTTCAAAAATTAGAGAAAAAAAAACGTTGCTATGGATTTGTCTGAATTTTATGTATTATAAAGACAAGATGTAAATACTTCTCCTCACAAAAAACGTATTTTTCCTCAACAAAAATATATCCGCTACGAGTATTCAAACTGGTCAGTGTAGTTTGGGGCTGGTCTTTAACTGCATTGCATTGATGACAAATCGCATTTTATTCATATCATTGATAATGTCGGATGCTCTTTTTTTCCCAATTTTGCTGTTGTTTGGTGACAGCTCTCTGTGCCTTGTTCTCCAAGAAGTCTAAGTCCAAACTTATATTGAGTGATGTGTGGTATGCAGTGGTACTCAAGGAGGTGTTGTTTTGGGATTATTTTGTTTGGAAAATATTTTCTGTATGTATCCGTGTAATGTTTTATTGCACTTTGAATATATTGGATTGTGTCTGCTTTGATCGATTTTGTGTGTGAAATAAAGTTGTGCACATGACTATAGGCCTTGTTTATATTGTCGAAAATTAATCCAATACTGCATGCGTCATCAATGATGAGTGGGTCGTGGGTGCAATTCTTTGTTTGTTGGATAATTGTAAGTGTAGACTTTTTCTTGTATTTGTGGCAGTGGTTGCCAATGAATGACCTGCTGTGGTAAGCCTGTTTTGTAATGCGGTATTCTGTCCAATTCAGAGGCAATAGGACCATCCCTGAGGGTGAGTGGCTCGTGCATGAGATTTGAAAGTTTCTCCTGCGTTTTGGAGTTTGTTGTTATATTCTACTCTGTCGATATCAAACATGCAAGTGCAACCCGTTTCAAGGTTGATTTATTTATTATAAGCGTATTGGCAATGAGCAAATACAAAGAAGCTAATGAGTCGTGTGTTCAATGTGCTTTATAATGTGTACTTTTTACATATAAATTATGAGTGTGCTCCTTGCTTGTCCAATGCCGTGTCAGTCCCATAGACTAAAAGAATGTCATTAGAATAATTTGAACATTTAAATGGTTTCTTGCGGGCACGTTTCTATTTCTGTGTTAAACAAATCATACCACATGTCCTACATAATGAATTCACTGCTTGGTTATGACTTGCAGTTGTGTGGTCCATGCTGTAAGAGAAAATTCAAAATTGACTGAGCGATGTAAGCAATGATATAGTGAATTAATGAATAAAATGAGTTTTAAAACACTCTGTATTACTTCTCATATCCATGCATACATAACAGCGTACATAAAATTTGGAAAAAGAAAAACCAAATACTTCACCCCATTTGGTGAAAGAAAGGGGGGGGGGGGGGGGGCAGGAAAATTCTAACAAGCAGTTGAGCTAAGTTGAGGCCCAACACACAATGTCATTTAAAATTAAACATTAGCAAGATAATTCAAATTATGCAATTTCAAAAATCAAATTAACTCATCATTGAAAAAAATAAAAAATAAAAATATAATTAACAATAAAACCGCAGCGAAATATTACGTTTCAAGAACAAGGCTAAAGAGGTAATATCATTATTACCTGACCTACGGCGGAAAAATAATCTTTACAAAATAATGAAAACTGAAGAGTAAATGAAACTTACCTCATTTCTTAGTAAAACTTGTGCCTTGTGAATCACACCAAAAAAAATTTGAAGTTTATAGCAACGTTTTTTTAGAATCCTGAGGTAATTACAAGTAATTTTATTTAAATGTTATAGAAAAATAGGTGAATTTGAATCACGGCTTGTGGAATAAGTACTGGAGATATTGAAATAAAAATTGGACCGATGGAAAGAGGAGGTCTGCGAGAATTCTTTGCATTTGGGTGGAATTGCATCGTCACGAAGATCGTGAGGTTAATTGGTACGGAAATCATCCATTGGTATCACCCAATGCACGTCAAATCTACGTTCTGGGAATTGATATCGGCTGACCGCTGTTGACCCCGGTTACCTGTCGGGTGAGGTTACGTCGGCGCTCGGAACAGCGGGAAACTAAACGGTCAGATTTATAGTGCAGTTTAGACGCAGTTTAAGTATCACAGGAGATAACCTGCAGCAGTGGTCAGGAAACTGATGGAGTGAATGACCTCTTGGCCAAGGCGCAAGTAAAGAGCTAAAAGATTGCCTGTTCAACACTGTGAGGAATTGATGCTTTCAATTTTATGAAAATTTTCTTAACAACAACAAACTAGCAATGACTATGAAAAATGTTTTTTTCTCTTTTTGAGAAAAAATTTTGTCTGATATCAAAGCCCTATCTCCACTGAGTAAAAAAGTTTTTGAATTTTGAAAATCCATTCATAAATAAACAAGTTATGCAGTTTCAAAGGTGTCATTTATTTGGATGACACGCAAAGAGGAAAAAAAACGCCAAAACATGGGACGCTTTTTCGGCATTTTTTTTTCAACCTTTGGTTGTATCTTGTGATATAAGTGGATTAAAAGATTGAAATTTGGCAATGTTATGGCAAATTTGATAGAGAATATGATGAAAACATTAGAAGAGTTCTAACTTATATAATTTTAGAGCTGGATGGTATATAACACACACACACACACAGAGAGAGAGAGAGAAATTAGTATAACACACACACACAGAAATATATTAAGAAATGAGTATATAACACACACACACACACACACACACACACACACAGAGAGAGAGAGAGAGGGGGGGGGGGGGGGGGGGGTTGCGTACATAACGAAAGAAATATAGAAGGAAAAGAGAAATTGGACAAGGGGACAAAGGTTACTGATGGAACGTGACTGGAACACAATAATTAAACCTATGCTGAGATTGTAGATCATATTGCAATCGAAAACTTTTAACATTATAATTTCTTAAATTCTTGTAAATTAAACAGTCAAATTGTCAGCTGTTTATTGAACCCAAGCGCAATGGCAGACGATAAACACCTCTCTGCCAGTGAGACGCGCAGACATTTTGACTAGTCATGAACTTTAAAACGAGGTCAACCAATCAGAAAGCGCTTTGCCACAACCCGCTCAGCCGCTCAGTTTGGTGCCAAATCGTTTTGAACTTGTGATTCGGCTGATTCAGGCTGTAGGGGAGCAAAATGGCTTTGTCTTTTACGAATGAAGAGCAAATTAGGATGGTGTTTTGTAAAATACGGGAAAAGTACTCGTCATATTCATATGACATTTTACAACCAAAAAGAAGAAATGTTCATGTATTACCTTGTCAGCGACAAAACCTACACGCCCGGTAGTTTTAGAAATATTTTACTCCAAAGAGTAAAAATCTATTTTTAACGGTCTTCTGGTAATCGCACGAGTTTTGTCGCTTGACATAATCTAAACTGACCTTTTCTCCAACTGTGTGCCAACTTTCAGTCGTATTCATCGATAAACAGCGTCGTAATTAATTTTTTAAAATGGCATATACGAAACAGCTTCGTCCCATATTTTGTCGCGAATTTGGGCACTTCGTGAGCGAAAAAGAGGCCCAAAGATTTGTGCGGGATAGTCATTGCTAAACAAACCAAAAAAATTGAAAACATTGCAAATTCTTTTCAATGTATTGAAATCCTTTGGTCTAACCATTTTCAATTTAACCAGTTTTCAATTAATTGATTTTACAAAATAAGGATAATTGAGAAAGAAAAAGAAAAAACCCTCTCACCTCTACAATGCGTCCTTTAGACACAACGGCAATGACATCAGCATCTCGAATGGTACTCAGCCTGTGGGCAATAACAAGGACTGTGCGACCTGTCAAGGTAATGAGAGGGTAAAAACTTGCATAACATTTAAGAAGATTTTGCTGCCAAAACCAACAGCAACATTTTGCAACTAATCAGGAATCATATTTTGACAATAAATTTTTACCATCAATGTGATCCCAATCAGTAATGTCATTCAAACATAATATGTCCATTATTGTATAGACTTTTGGTATCTACCAAGCATACTCATCAGCTGTTTCTGAATAAACAGCAAGAATGTGCAAAAAATAAATGCTCTTGCCGTGGAGTCATGATGATGCAAAATGGAATAATAATGAAATAACTTGTCATCATCAAAAATGAAGAAAAACATAGCCATAATCTAAAAGCAAAACTGGCTCATCTCATTAAAAGTACTCAATTTCTCTCCGATTTTAAATTCAATTTTAAGTGTTTTTAACTTCCCTGACATAATATGTAACATTTGAAGTGATGATCACAAATTTTACTCCATCTGTATTGTAAAGCTGCTGTCAAGTTAACAACTTGTAATTTTTTTAAAGTTCATCAGCTAAACTATCTATTTCAACTCTTTTCAATAGGTTGCATTGAAAAAATTCAATAGGAATGCAACAATCAAGAAATGAAGCGCACAATCTTGGTTCCCCCACTTTTTACCTGTTACCCAAAATACATACATTCATTTAATATTAATAATACTTGTTATATTTTCTCATTTTGACTTTCTAGCCCTGGCCGTTACCTTAATATGTACACTCTAACTTCCCCGTATAGGATATAGATTCATCATTCATACTACAGGAAGAAAATCCCATCCTTACCTTTACTCATATTATTTGTCAATTATATATATTTATATATATTAGACCTGTAAATGAGCTCTATAAAAATTGACTGAAACTGAAACTCTTCGTAATTCGTCGTAGCGGTAAAATCCAAAGAATCAAAATTAAAGGTAAACAGCAAGCTCACTTGAGCAAAGCAATGGCAGAAAACTAATTTGCGCGGGAATTAATTAGGCTACTCACCATTGTTCCTTATAATTAGGTACCCAATCAGTGAAGAAACTTAGGAACGATCAACCAGTTTGTTTACAACATGAGGCAATCGAGATGTGCTTGTAGCAATCATTTAACTTTCGATTTGAAGGTGTCTACATAACGAACTTCCTTTGGCTTAGACGAAACAGTGAAATTTATCGCTCGGCGGCTCATTTAAAATTGGCTACGACAGGTTTGGAAAGTGAAAAAATAATTTCATGAAGGCTGTGTGAAAATACACTGGGGTGTGTTCAGACACGGCAATTCTAAAAAGCGTCGCTTAGCCTTGGCAATATATACATCGTTAATATAAATGGCCCATGAGCTATGCGTAGCGCTGTGGAACATTCCTAATTAACTTTACAGTCATTCGACTACGATTCATGAATTCTTTCTTTATTCAATTCTTTCTTCCCTTTTTAAAAATATTTGAATTTGACGAATTGACTGATTTCAATTAATTGACTGAGAATTTACAGGTCGAATATATCTATTTATTGAATTCTTCTATTTCATCATTAGTTTATTTATTCCTTTATTTTTTTATATTTTTTTTGTTAATTATTTTTTATTTGTTTGTTTCTCATTCTATTATTTTATGGTACAGATACCTCACCCTTCAGAACTTCATGAGCATCTCTAAGAATTAAAACTTATTGAAAATGAAAGTTGATGTCAAATTACATAATGTTTAGGATTTTGACATGTTTTCTAATCCCTGTGAAAGTAAATTATTGATTTTTAAATTTAACTATAGGGACTATCATTTTTATCTCCTAAGAATTACGAATTTTTTAATTTTCAAGCAGGCAGGTCTGCAATTTCGTTCAAGCCTTTTGGAAAAGGCTAGACACAATATGAGATTTTACCTTTAACAACATGATCCAAGGCCTGTTGAACAACCCTTTCAGATTCTGCATCCAAGGCACTGCCAATGAAAAGATCTTATTATAAAATAAATACTTTGTAGTACAAGTATATTGGCATTTATTCTACTAATAAATGGAGAAAAATTATTGCAAGTTATTTGTCATTGGAAGCAATTATAAAAATGGTCTTTGGGAAACAATCAGCGTAACCACTCTAATATTATGGTACAGATAACTCACGTTAGTCCATGAAGATTACTGGAAGTATATCAGACCAAGTTGCACGGTAACATTGTTTAAGTGTCAATCACTTTTCAATGATAATTTATCAAGACAAAATGTATAGGGAACGTGAAGAAGAAGAAGAAGAAGAAGAAGAAGAAGAAGAAGAAGAAGAAGAAGAAGAAGAAGAAGAAGAAGAAGAAGAAGAAGAAGAAGAAGAAGAAGAAGAAGAAGAAGAAGAAGAAGAAGAAGAAGAAGAAGAAGAGGACAAAATATATTAACTAAATTTGCCTTGTTTAAAAAAAAAAATTGGATGTACCTATATTTAAACATCTATTTTTCTTTCTGGACAAAGCATATAAAGTAAACCTTCTCGATAGAAAAGTTAAAATAGGCTACTGAATGAGGAAGAATTATATCATGACAGAACCATGATTCATGAATTAAAAGCTTCAGCTGATTTGAATAATCTGTAAAATTCAAAATTTATCAAATGTGCTAAGAATTAAATTATCATGGTACCTGATCTCTTAACGCAAATGGAGTCTTAATCTTTTTATGATTATACCCTTCATTTTTACCTGGTAGCTTCATCTAAAATCAAAATGGAAGGGTTTTTAATAAGAGCCCTTGCAATGGCAATTCGTTGTTTCTGTCCCCCTGATACCGTGACACCTCTCTCGCCTAAAATTGTGTTGTAAGATGCAGGGAAAGAACGGATAAAATTGTCGGCATTGGCCAACTTGGCTGCTTCCATCACCTGGAGAACAGAAATAATGACATTGAGTTATAAAATTTCAAATTCTTATGATTATTTTAATTAAACAAGAAATCAGAGATGACAGTGGGTTTAAACCTATGATCACCATTTTGGTATGTTAAAATACTTTTTTTTTCAGAATTTAATATTGATAAAATGAAAGTAAATTATTTTTTTGAAAAATGTACAAGAGATTGAATGTGTTGAATACAAATGCAACTTTCTTCCTTCTCTTCTGAAGTTTTAATATCATCTTTTTGGAGTGGTTACATTCATTTTTGATTTATACGTTTTACAATCCATGGTCTATAGTATTCAGTTTGCCATAACATTAGAAGCATCAGTTATAATTGTATTTTTAAGTGTTGACAGCACAAATCACCAACCTCTTCATCTGTGGCATCAGGCCGTCCATACCGGATGTTTTCCATCACAGAAGTGGCAAACAATACAGGCTCCTATCAAGTGGGAAAGAAAAATAATGAGACATTATATGTCCAATAATAATAATAATAATAATAATATAATAATAATAATAATAATAATATAATAATAATAATAATAATAATAATAATAATAATATAATAATAATAATAATATATAATAATAATAATAATAATAATAATAATAATAATAATAATAATAATAAATAATAATAATAATAATAATAATAATAATAATAATAATAATATATAATAATATAATAATAATAATAATAATAATAATAGTAATAATATATAATAATAATAATAATAACAATAATAATAACAATAATAATAATAATAATAATAATAATAATAATAATAATAATAATAATAATAATAATAATAATAATAATAATAATAATAATAATAATAATAACAATAATAGTAATAATAATGAGTACATTTATAGAGCGCTTTATGTCGAAACCTCAAAGCACTTATAAGCATAAAAGAGAGATTTCTTGAATACAGTAACTACTTTCACAGAATTGATGTGCTATTTACATTTTGCAATAAAGTATTCAGGATATTTATCATAACCAAAGGAAATTATCTAATGATTGGAAAAAAGGAAAAATAACACCGATATATAAAATAGGAGATAATATCAAAGCAGAGAATTATAGACCAATATTGATTACATCAACCACCAGTAAAATACTGGAACATGTCATATTTTTAACATTCTGAATCATACAGAGGACAATAAAATTTTGTTTGTTTTGTTTTTAAGGGTCTTACGGTGCTTTAGGTCATATCAGCGCCAGTAAAAAGGAAGAAAATGGGATAGTAAAAAGTTCTAGAATTACAATTAAAGCACCCAAGAAAATGAAAGACAATAGGGAATTGGTTCAAATAGAGAACAGATGTAGATTCCAAAAGCATATTACCATCAGTGAGATTACATAAATGTCTCATCCTGACACAAGCACATGTCCCCACTAAGAGGAACACACTCAAATATTTACAAATCATATATATGTAAAACAAATTAAGAAATTAAGGAGCAGGCACCATTGTAATATAAAGATCTGAACAAGTGTGTATGCAAGGTGCCAGACAAAGCAAGAAAGATGTTTTTTGTTTGTTTTGTTTTTAAGGGTTTTACAGCGCTTGCAACACATTAAGGTCATATCAGCGCCAGTAAAAAGGGAGAAAATGGGTAAGTAAAAAGTTCTAGAATTACAATTTAAGCACAAAAGAAAGGGTAAGACAAAGGGGAATTGGTTCAAATAGGGAACAGATGTAGATTCCAAGAGCACACCGTCAAAGTACTTAGTTTGAGATCACCTAAAAGTCTCATCCAGATACAAGCACAGATCCCAACTAAGAGGAATACACTCAAATGTTTACCAATCATATAATATAATATGTAAACTAAACATAATACAATGCATAACAGAGAGATGATTTACAAGGATAAAAATATCATCTCTCAAAACTATAACTATACATTCGACTGTTTCCCTCTCAGCCAAGGACTCCGACCAAAGTCAGGACAAAACCAAGCAATCTCATTCCAAGACAAAGACAGAAAGCAATTGAAAAACAGATAAGAGGGGATAGAAGACACAGCAAGTACCTCCCTGCCCGCTATGGGAGAAAGCAAGAAAGAAAAATCTACATTAATGATATGACAGAAAGACTTACACCAGGAATCCAGCTGAGATTGTTTGCAGAGGACAACCTTCTATATCGGAAAATAAGAACTAAACATGACACAGAAATTCTTCAAGCCGATCTAGATAGCTTTTAATGCTGGGAAATAGAAAATAGAATGGAATTCCATCCTCAGAAGTGTCAAGTTCTAAAATTTACAAACAACGGGAAAATCATACAGTCAACATAAACAAGACATAAAACTACACTAGAGGATGTGAGCAAGGCGAAATATCTAGGATTAACAATAAATAACAAACTATATTGGAAAGATCATGTGACAAACACATATGCAAAAAAGCAAACTCTACTTTAGGCTTCCTCACAAGAAACTTGCACGACAGCAGTAAGGGAAAAAAATTACAGTGCTACAAAGCCTTTGTTAGACCTGCAGTAGAATATACTAGCTCTGTCAGGGACCCTCACCACAAATAAGAAATCCAAAAAATCAAACGAATACAAAATAGAGCAGTGAAATTTAATAAGTCAAAACAACAAAGATTTAAAAAACAAAGAAGGAAACTAATTTAGATATTGAACCGTTACAACAGAGAAGTGTGATTAAGTGACAATATTTTTGCAAACAAAATAACACAAATCATAGGTACTGGATAGATTATTATACAGCTGCTAATATTAAACACATTTAATGAAAGAAAATTAAGAAAACCATGATGGAAAATTTAAGATTCCTGAAAATTGCAAGAAGAATATCATAGTGAAATGCATAAATACTCTTATACAAAATGCTTTTACATTGCTTCATGGTAACAATTTGTCACACTAACTTGATTGATAAAACCAACAGCCTTGCCCCTCAGCCAGCAGGGATCCAATTGTTTCACATCAATTCCATCAATGGTAACTTTACCTCCTGTAGTGTCATAAAACCGTTCGAGTAGAACAGCAACTGTTGATTTGCCTGAGGGGAAAAAAAATCAACCCCATATATTATACCAGACTCCAACAGCATTAGAAAAATTGTTCCCTGTTTGGCAGTTTGTGTGTCTATTCTATTTGAGTCACATTGCTGCAGGTTTTACATAAGTTTTCTACAAATATAAATATCATTATGCTAAATTTTAAGTAATTTAAACAATTTTAAGTGTTATTTAAATTGTTGAAATGACTATAGCAAAATATAAACAAATTTTTGTTGTTTTTAATGTGTATCTCTTTTTTTATTCAGTCTTTTGATCATGGTGGAGTTAGACAGGAAATTCTTCTCACCGACTTGAAAATCAAATCAATTGAATATCTAAATAAGAAAAACAATTCAGATCTTTTTTACTAAGAAATGTTTTATGAAATGTAATATATTCATCCAAAATGCATTGTTATGGCACTTGGATTTTAACAACTTGACGCAGACGGGAAAGCAAATGCAGAATCACTCTTCACACAAACTAGTGACTTCTGTCCAAACAGATTTTATTTTCTCCTGTAATTCTTTCAAAATTGGAAATAGTTGTCTCTGGTTTTCATAAACTTTTGTCAAAAGGGCATTACAGAAGTGATAATCCAGTGGATTGCAGTCCAGAGAATTTGGCAGCCAACTTTCTTTGTTAGTGAAATGTCCTGGTAATTGACAATGCAGAAACTCGTGGCAAGTCCTAGAGGTCAATATTGAACAAAAATGAAATCATTTTAGGACAAAGATAAACCTTTTTGCAAGCAGGCAACAAGTCTTTCTGTAAATGTTCTGTGTAAAACAAAGCAAACGCTTTCGTTTTGTCAGCATCAAACGAAAAACGAAAAGTCCTCTGCAAATCCTTTAATGATACCATGAGTTTCTGTGAGAATAAACTGCCTGTGTGACGCAGCCTATCTAGAGAAATGTTTCTTTTTGAAACACTTCTCATATGGGTATTTTATGGTGCAAAAGTATCTCCCACTTCAAGAGGTTGTAATCAACCAAAACTGTGAAATCAATTATGTAAAAAAAAATCATGCACTTTTAAAATCACTCAATTTTACATCATGTTCTTTATTGTGTAAAGTAATTAGAATTTACTCCTTTTAAATAAAATTTTGACAATAAGAATAGCAAATAAATTTTGAAATATATATATATATATATATATATATATATATATATATATATATATATATATATATATATATATATATATATATATATCAAAAGGTAAAAGAATAGTTGCAATATTAGGATAAAAACTTGCATGAAGTAATATAAAAAGCAGTGATGCTTTCACTTTCTTTTGCTAATAACTGACTTGAAACCAGCAATCATTGTGTAACTTCATTCTTTTTTTTTAATTGTACCCAAAAAGGAGATCATATTTTTCATGTTCTGATTTCAAGAAGCATATATCGTATATATCATATCATGTAAAGGGTTATTTAAGTCATATAATTTTTTAATACCAATGATGCAATATTCAACCAATAAATGCCATAAGTTAGGGTATGTGACATATTAGCTTAGAGAAGAAGGGTATGAATGTCATTTTACAGCTTTGTCTTGCTACTCAAAACGCATTATTCCTTAATCCTTTATGTGCCAATTTAAGAGGGAACCAAATATTTCCAAAAACTGATAGATATCCCTTCTATAAGTACATTTTTATCATAATCATGTAAATTTTCACTTATTTGCTGATGTTGGACTAATTTCAAATCAAATTGCACAATTCTATACTGATTAACAAGCCTGTGATATATTTTGTGGGAAAAAAAAGCTTTAGACAAAAAGCAATATAAAAATAACATAAAGCCTTTTTATGATCATCCACCTGAACAATAAATAAATGATTTAACAAAATCATATAACAAGAATGCGTATAATTATTCAATCAAAAATCATTCACTTACCCCCTCCTGACAGACCCACTAAGGCTACCATTTTACCTCCAGGCACCTTCAGATTGAAATCTGTCAAAACTTCCTACCAAATTCAAACAAAAAGAAAAACAAGTCATACATCATTCATTAAAAGAAAAAGAAAAAAGGCCAAACAAATATCAGTGTATCTGAATCATACTTAATTGAACTATTTCCATCGTACTGGAGACATTTAATGAGTCACAAGACTTCTGCAAAACAATAACCAAACATGTTTTTTTTTTGTTATTGTTGACAGTTTAGCCAGAAAACATCAAATATAAACAGATTAAATCATTACCAGACCTTTTACAAATTCTTATACTGATGACTTTTACCTTATTTATTTTGGAACTCTGTGGTAATAATGGGACTACACTGATCACTTGAACAATGGCACTAAGTTCACTTTTTAAATACAGCATCATTGATAAAGTCAGTACCGTACCCCATCTTAATACAAAGGAAAGCGATGTTTAAAATACTCATTGGCAATGATAGCAAACTTGGTCTCAATGTTGTTTTATGTTCTCGGTATTCTACTTTACAAATGTATTACCTTCCACTTTAGCATGAATGAGTATTTGAATGAAGGCAGTGATGGACATTGTTATAAGTGTGCTTTAGGGATAACTATATATGCAATAATCTTTATTTTTGGATTACTTGCGGAATAAAAAGTTTATATAGAACAATATCCACTAATGTGCTCAAAGTGTTTTATAGAGGGTCCCTGGCCAATAGCAATACTTAACTAATCCACTGTCTACCCAGCATTGATTGGGTAGCTGGGTCTGGTGGAAAATGCTTTGCGTTAGACTTGTAGGGGTAGTAAGCAATAGTAATTGTCCCTTTCACACTATAGGAACCCAAATAAACTCCGGCTCCATGGCTCAGACGGACTACATTTTTTAAATTTTCGAGTTGACAGACTGTTTTATTTTATGCCTTTATATTATTTTTTACAATCATCCAAAACAGGACGTAAGCATAAAGATACTTTCTTTTTACTTACACTGACTTCACAGCAAAGTTAAATATGTTTTTACTAACATTGTGACAGGCTAAAGAAACCATTGTTTTACGAGAAGTTAAGACTAGAATCTCTCGTAGTTAGAGCCTCATCTTATAAAACTGAGGTCAGTGACCATTTATAAGGTTTGTGGAGTAGAGACAAAGCATGATATTTTCATGTATGGAAAGGTTTTCATTTATTTCAATAACATTATTATATTATTATGATTCACACCTGTTCCGGTCTTGTGGGATAGTGAAATTTGACATGTGAAAATTCAATGTCACCAAACATGGAATGGTATGGAATTGTTTGGCCTCCCTTCAAAGGAATCTCTGGGGTTGTATTGATATACTGAAATAAAATAGGGAAAATTGTATTATATTGTCTTTTTTATTTGCCTTATCCTTTTCCACGGCTCAGGGTTCTTATTGGTGGTGGGAGCATTGTGATATTTCTTTCTGAAATGAAATTAAGCAATGTTGAGCATAGTCAACAACTGGATGGGTAACAATGATAAAAAAAAAACAAACAATGACCTCTGAGTAGGGCTTTACAAACATTACCCAACTTGACAAAGGTGTAAATGAGAATCTGAGTACTCGTTTTACATCTGAGTATGGTGAGAGAATGTAAATAAAGATCCTCTCCAACGACTCAACTATGGACCATCCAGAGAAATCCCAAAGCATGTGTCATTCCACAAGCCAACATAGCGTAATATTTATTCCCATCTCTAAGGACACCTTCACAATCTGGACATCACTATCATTTCAACTAAAAAATAGTCGAGGCTACATACAAAGGAAATTATACGATTTCATACTCCTGAAAAATAATCAAATTATTTGATTATCATTTAGGTATAAGATAATTCGTTCAAGACATGAAAGACACATAAAAAATTTATGATCCAACCATGCAATAAAGACTATACATTAAAAGATTGATCCACCTATTAAGAAAATAGACATTATTTTTTAATCATTTTTAATCATTATCTTTATATAATTTTTAGTTGTTGTTTGTTTTTAAGGGTTTTACGGCGCTTGCAACACATTAAGGTCATATCAGCGCCAGTGAAAAGAAAGAAAATGGGATTGTAAAAAGTTCTAGAATTACAATTAAAGCACACAAGAAAAGGTAAGACAAAGGGGACTTGGTTCAAATAGGAAACAAATGTAGAATCCAAGAGCACATTATCAAAGTGCTTAGTTTGAGATCACCTAAAAGTCTCATCCAGACACTAGCACAGGTCCCAACTAAGAGGAATACACTCAAATGTTTACAAATCATATAATATAATATGTAAACTAAACATAATACAATGCATAACAAAGAGGTGATTTACAAGGAAAAAAATATCATCTCCCAAAACTATAACTATACATTCGACTGTTTCCCTCTCAGCCAAGGACTCCGACCAAAGTCAGGACAAAACCAAGCAATCTCATTCCAAGAGAAAGACAGAAAGCAATTGAAAAACATAAGAGGGGATAGAAGACATAGCAAGTACCTCGCTGCCCGCTATGGGAGGTAGGAACCCCACCCAGGTTCTAGTTTTGTGTTTTTGTATAAAAGTGTATGCATATATGTATCTTTACCGACAATAAATAAATTATTCCATTCAATTCAATATAGCCTACATGACCACCTTCCTCTGAAAATTCGAAATGCATCTATTTAATTTAAAGGTTTAAAAATGCAAAAGTACCCAATTCAGAACAAATGTCCAAATAAGCCGAAATTCAAAATGCCATTAACTCATTGATTTATTTTTTTTTTAGCCATGCAAAACTTCTTTATACATCAATCATATTCTTACAAATAAAAAAAAGACAACCTGTCAAATCAACCAAATCAATAAGATTTTCATTTGCTTGTTTGTTTTGTCTTTTTTAAAATTTGTTTTTATTAATGACTTAGTTTATCTGAGTCTGTTGATAATTCAGAACAGCATGAAGACAAAAAGTGCCTTCTTCCACTTACCTCAAATACTCTGGCCCCAGCAGACACACCTCTCACAACATGCCCTAATAGAAGTGACAACTGTGCCATAGATCTGAATGGGATTATTCAACAAAGCGAATTAAACGCAAAACACACAATTGGTTAATACCAGCAGGAAGGGAAAAGAGAATTTGAAACTTAAATATAACCAATCATCTCAAAGTGGTATTATGTCGAAATGAACCTGAAACTTATCATTTAATGTTCAACTTAGCCTGTAACATTTGAGTTAAAATAACCATTGTCATTATGGCGAGTGAGTTTTCTATTTTAAATGTGACATTTAACTCCCCTAATCTGATTATTTTGACATTTAAGTTTTACATTCATGTCCATTCCAACATAACACCGTTTAGACATGCTGTCACAAATAGTTTCATGCTTAGTCTTAACTGTATACGTATACTTTTCAGCAAGATACATTCTTATTATTATTGATTTAAAACGGAGACCAATAAAAAACAGACCCAAAAAAAAAACAAAAAAAAAAACAAGTAAATCTGAACAAGGTGAATAGCACTACAAAATGAGCTATCAAGATGAAATTGAATTAAAACAGTTCCTTTCTTGTTTCTTTCGCATTCCTTTTCTCCTGGTCTCCATTAATATTCCAAATGGATCCAAAATAAATACTCATAAGATCACAACAACAATAATAACTGTTATCACCTTTCAATCATTTGCGTAGCCACTAAAAAGGAAATGAGATCACCAGCTTTCATCTCCCTGGTCGATATAAGCCAGCCACCAGCATAAAGGGAACCCAGCACAATTCCTATGAGGAAAACAAAAAGGTTCAGCTATGGATATAGAGTTTTGATCCCAATGGGAAGTTTTAGAGTTTCCTACTTTTAGTTTTAAGCTATTAAAAAAAAACAAAAAACTTTTTTGATTACTGAAATAGTTTTTATAAAGTCAAGTTTCTACATAAATCAGGCCAAATTTTTTACACTTCTGCACTATGCTTAGTCTGTCATAAGGTGCTAATTCACTTAATCATTTTACTACTATGATGAACTAATTTTATAAACAAGATCAAACCAAAAACCACTCAACATGATGGGAATTACAAATGCTAACCATTCAAGAATATATTGGAAGCTCCTTGAAATGCTCCAATGCCCACACCAAGTTGAATATTCTTCATTCTTGCTTCATTTACTTGTGAGTCATATATCCTGAAAGAAAAGAAAACCTTTTAACTTTTTAAAGGGAAGGCTGAATTTCTGCAAACAATAATTGTTTATTTTATTTTTATGAAAACCAAACTGTACTCACAAATAGCAGTAACAAGAACATAAATGCTTCATTAAAGTTAAAGCCTGTATTAAAATACAGTTACCGCTCTCTTGGTGAAAACATTGAGGAGATCTGATGTCAAGAATAAAATGACCACCCTTTCAAATACATTACGAAACATTTCACCAAGGAAAACAATTTCATGTTCACTTTTTTAACAATCACTACCACATATGAATATAATGGTCTTTGTGACTTGATGGATAAGCTAAACATTTACTCAATCTATACACCAGATTAGAGAAGCTATAAATGTAAGGCCCTGCATGATTAGAGATTTTTTCTTTTGTTATGAACTAGAGGTGGACTTCACTGAAAGCTTTAAGTTCTGTGAGCTATCTAATAGTAATAATATTGAAAATAATTATATTTTTAAAATTATAAAAAGAAGCGAAGAAGAAGAAGAAGAAAAAGAAGAAGAAGAAGAAGAAGAAGAAGAAGAAGAAGAAGAAGAAGAAGAAGAAGAAGAAGAAGAAGAAGAAGAAGAAGAAGAAGAAGAAGAAGAAGAAGAAGAAGAAGAAGAAGAAAAAGAAGAAGAAGAAGAAGAAGAAGAAGAAATAATAAATTATTATTATTGTTGATATAATAATGATAATAATAATAATAATAATAATAATAATAATAATAATAATAATAATAATAATAATAATAATAATAATAATAATAATAATAATAATAATAATAATAATAATAATAAATAATAATAATATATAATAATAATAATAATAATAATAATAATAATAATAATAATAATAATAATAATAATAATAATAATAATAATAATGATGATGAAGATGATAATAATAGAAACAACAATAACAACAACAACAACAAAAACAACAACAATAATATGTTTGTTTTTGTTTTTAAGGGTTTTAAGGCGCTTGCAACACATTTAGGTTATATCAGCGCCAGTAAAATGGAAGAAAATGGGATGGTAAAAAGTTCTAGAATTACAATTACAAGAAAATGTAAGACAAAGGGGAACTGGGAACAAATTGGGATCAGATGTAGATTCCAAGAGCATACCACCAATGTACTTAGTTTGAGATCACCTATAGTCTCATCCGGACATAAGAACAAAATCCAACAAAGAGGAATACACTCAAATGCTTACATTATACATTAAAAATAACAAATATAATAATATATAACAGAGAGATGATTTACAAGGAAAAAAATATAATCTCCCAATACAATAACCATGCATTTGACTGTTTCCCTCCCAGCCAGGACTCCAACCAGGGCCAGGAAAAAATAAAGTAATCTCATTCCAAGACAAAGACAGAAAGCATGTTGCAAAAAAGATATAAGGGGATAGAAGACGCAGTAAGTACCTCCCTGCCCGCTATGGGAGGTCAGATCCCCACCCAGACAACAATAATAATAATAATAATAATAATAATAATAATAATAATAATAATAATAATAATAATAATAATAATAATAATAATAATAATAATAATAAAAATAATAATTAGAAGAAGAAAAAAAAAAAAGAAGAAGAAGAAGAAGAAGAAGAAGAAGAAGAAGAAGAAGAAGAAGAAGAGGAAGAAGAAGAAGAGGAAGAAGAAGAAGAAGAAGAAGAAGAAGAAGAAGAAGAAGAAGAAGAAGAAGAAGAAGAAGAAGAAGAAGAAGAAGAAGAAGAAGAAGAAGAAGAAGAAGAAGAAGAAGAATATAATAATAGCAATCATGGTAATAATGATATCACAATAATGATTGTGAAAAATAAAGGGCCCCCCTAGATACAAAGCAGGTCCCGATAGCTCAGTTGGTAGAGCACTTGCTTCGCATGCAAAGGGATTGAGATCAATCCCAGGGGCAGTCAAGATTTTTTTCTGACCCAATGGCTCTGACGGCTTGGTACAAAGTTATATGGTTATTTCAGGTTTGTGATGCTGTGTGGTCTTGTGGTATGACACTCGCCTTCAGACCAGAAGGTCCAGGGTTAGATTCCCCATCTAAGTGGTGCATAGTTGAGTCCTTGGAAAAGGCTCTTTTCTCACATTCTCTCACTGTACTCAGGTGTAAAATGGGTACCTGACTGTTAACAGTGTTGTCTCTGTTGGAAAAAAAAATGTATTATCGCCTAACAGGACTCATCCTACATGTTAAGTGTTGCTGTTGGCTAGCACTTTGAGTATGTTTAGTGGATGTTGCGCTATATAATGCCCAAGATTTTTGGGGGTTTTTTATGTAAACAAGAGTAAAAAATTGACATAAATCTGCCTTTAGAATATTAAGAGTTGCTTTTTTTAGATAAATCTTAAAACATGCTTTTTATTTTACAAACATTTTGCTACTTTCACTCCATTTATATATTATTCATTTTCTGCACTTTGTGAATGTTTTTTTTGTTTTAATTCTTTGTTTTGTTTTGTTGCTTTATTTTATTAATTTATTTTGGAAGCTATCTATTAACTTATCAAAATAACAGAAAAATTATCATAAAATATTGTTCTCAATAAAACAAAGACAAACTCACTCTAACTCTTTGTCTTCCATGGCAAATGCACGCACAGTTCTCACATTACCGATAGCTTCATCTGCCACTGCAGTAGACTTTGAGATCTGCTCTTGGGCATCACGAGACAATTTTCGCAGCAATGCACCAAGAGTTGTACCCCCTACAATGACAAGTGGGATGACCCCCATCATGATCAAGGTCAGTTTTGGAGAAATCATGTAAAGTGACACGGTACAGCCAATGGTCTAAAGAAAATGGGAAATTAGAGAAAATTGATGAGAAAAAGATTCATATTCTTATGAATACTAAATGTCGTGAAAGATTGACTTCTTTGCCTTTTCTTTTAGCAATTTTTAGAGAAGAAGGAAGGGTAAGTAAATTTTATCTATTTATACATATTTGCATGTGCTGCAAACAAAGTTGTTGATAAGACAGATGATTGGACTCAAACCACTGTAATTACTATCATCAACGGTGGAAATAATAAAATAAATGGCAAAAAAAACAAGCAATCACATAACTTATCTATTTGTTGTATGCTTTGTAACCCAAGTCCTCTTATAAATCCACCAGTCCTCTTATAAATCAATGATTATGTTCATTAGCAATCAAGAATTAATCTACTTGGAGGATAGTCATAATTAACAGAACAAGGCATATCTGTCTGAACTTTGAATATAACTTTTTTCTTCAGTGATGGGGGCCATAAATTTTAAAACATTCAGCATTTGCCACATATGCAGCTAACTCTGGTTCAAATTCACTTACAGACAGAAGTTTTGATGCCCCCCGCCCCCCCACCCTATCCTACCAGCAGTTATTGGGTACATGGATTTAGTAGTTTAATAATATAGACCTCCTTATTCAAAGGGTAGCAAGCAACAATTTAAGCTAGAATAAACTCTGGTCCCACAATTTTTTAATACCTTCCTGCAAAAATGTAAAAATATCAGTTCATGACAGCTTTTCCTTCTTTGTTACCACTAAGCCACTCACATTCCAAAATTACAAATTCAGTTATAGTGGTTGCAACTTGAGCAATTTACCAAAAAGTTAACGTTATGATAATATAGCATTGAAAATGCATTTCAAGAGTTCCCTTATGTACATTGATATCTGTTTAAGTCTGGATCGACATTCTTTAAATCAAATACCTATCTATCAAGTGATAATGATCAAGAATGTTGTCAAATTTGCAAGAAGGTACCACCATGCACAGTGAAATAAAATAAGTTTTGTTTCTTTTTAATTACCTGTGTAATTGCTTTCAATCCCTGGGATATTGTTAACTTGAAAGAGCTCTTAAAGTCTTGAACATCGGACGTCAGTCTGAAAAATTAGGTCTGACAGTAAGCATTTGGAAATTGACTCGCATCCTATCCAAAGGCTAGTGTTCATTTATCACCTTAGAAATTGAGATAAAACCTTACCTAATGACCCTTATGAGAGACTATTATTGTAACTAAATGATAAATACTTTACCAGTCATGCAAATATGATGCTCTCTTTAAATATCAGATATTGGTGTTTTGAGGTCAGTATATTCCTCATCAAGTGGTAGCAGTTTCTAATGGTGTTAATACTGTGTTATGATCTATCCAGGATGCAAACTCATCACCGCAATCATGTATGGTCGCAAACCCACCCGGAAGCTTCATCACGACACAACACTGAACTAGATGCTTTGTGGTTTGGGCTCTTAACCACAATGGGTACATGTTGGACAGGTGGCAAGTCCCCACTGATGAAAGGAGTGTGCCATGAGGCAAGTTCTTTTCCGAAGTCAGTTCACTGCCATCCAATGTCTCCTCTTACTGGTGGAGAGCCTGGCAATTTCTCCCCCAGTTTTGAGGAGTCAATGTCCCAGCCCCCTCGAGGATTGAGTTCATCCAAACCGATTTCCATCATGTAAATGCAGTTATGTCCAAGGTCAGGGAAGCTACATACAAGGGTTGCCGGGACTTATTTCAGTGCGAAAAAGGGGCACCGTCCATTATGTTCTATTCTCTACAAATTTAGGCTTTTCACAAATGCAATATTTTCAGTTCACATAATGAGACTTAATATAGGACAAAGCCTGGGATCTTGAGGAAAAAATAAAAATCACATTTTGCAAATTAAAATTCACACATGAAACATATATAGTTCATTGGTTGGTGATATACATTAACAGTGGTTTATTCCTTAAGAAATGGTTCGAGAGAAGAGCAATTCAGATCCATTTTTATTAATCGACTAGACATATATCAAGGAAATCAGTGAATTTTTCATTGTAATCAATTATAAAATTACCTGTCAACTAGTTCACCAGTTTTGTGAGCATCAAAGAATTTCATATCCTGATGAAGAAGAGACTGGAAGAGAGACATCCGTAAATTTGCAGCCATATTTTCCCCAACAATAGAAAGTAAACTAACATATGAAAATGTTAGAAGTCCCTGAAAAGGTAATAAATAAATATGGGTTAAAATGTGAAAATAATTCAAAAGTTTGAGGTTTGCGATATGGTATTGAAGACTTTTGATGTATCAAGTACAAGAAAATTTATTTGTTTTCTTTCATCTAACGCTTTTTTATTTGTTAAAGTGTATTGATAAGCTGGATCTCATAAAATCTCCCCTTCCAAAAACCATGTTGGTGGTCAACTAGGGTAGGATAATGGCAGTCAAAATGATCCATAATGCCATGAAATAGAATATGCTTAAGGACCTTGCAAGTAACCAATGTTAGTGAAATGGGCCTATAATTTGAGGTCATTTCCTGTTTGCCTTTTTTATAAGTAGTCCTTCAGAGCCCATGGAGCCGGAGTTTATCCCAGTTTCTATAGCACGAAACAGTCAATAGCTAGCAGTGCTCGCTATACTTTATATAGGATGCTTCTCTATCACAAAGTACTTTTCACCAGATAAGACAGTCCCCGCTACCTAATCACTGCTGGGTGGACAGGAGGGTTGGGAAAAAATCTTGATTACATGTGAAGTAAGTGCTCTACCAAATGAGCTTTCAGGACCCCCTTGACTTTTTTGTAGATTGTAGAAATTCTAGCATGTTTCCAATCGAATGGAACTTGTCCTCTGTAAAGAGATTGCTAGAGTTGGATGCAAAGCTATAAAGTTGCCTCATTGGCCGTTACTTTCAGTCTTTGAGACACTTTAGAATAATTTTATAAGTAAAATAGCAAAAGACCCAAGACAGGATCCAAAGAAAAGCGATAAGGCCCATTCTAAAACAAAATCACAAAACTACAAGGGATTAGCAAGTCACAAACAAGAAAGGAGGCATTGCACAGATGGACAACACTCCCCCCTCCCCTTGGCTTAAGAGGTCCATGCCCAATTTCACCAACCAAAATATATTTCAACCCAGCACCAAATAATCAGTCATACCTGCAGTCCATAAATGAGGCTAAGTTTGATAGCCGGTTTATTGACTTCTGCAAAGAAGTTTGATACCTCAGATGTTAAATTTGAAGCATACTTCGACACTATGTTGGTTATCTCTCCTAATAAAACAGGAATCTGGATGTTCACTACTGCTGCACCTATAGCCGCCTGGTATAAAGTGGAAAACAAAAGAGAAAAAAAAAAAGAAAAAGAGTGTGAAACATGTATATAAAATATCATTGATAATAACCACAATGATGATGACGATGATGAAGATGATGATGATGATGATGGTGATGATGATGAAGAAGATAAGATGATGATGATGACGACAACGATAACGATGATATGATTACAAAAGCGACAATGATTATAATAATAAGAGATGGATAGAAAGCGATTCGACTGAAATCAATCAAAATTACCAATCCAACTTAGAGGCATTGAACAGTCATCAATTAATAGTAAAAGTTTCATTTCTGAATTTTAAAAAAAAAAACAAACAAAAACAAACACAGCATTCAAATCATTTTCAACTGAACTCCTAAATTTGAATGACAAAAACTGAGAATTTTTAAAAACTTAGATGGCAAATGGAAAACCTGACCTGCACCGACACCAGAGAAATTTTTTTTCTCAGAAAAAAAAATCTAAATTGAAAGAAAATAATCTAAGCCAATCTATAATGAGATTTAAAGTTAAACAAATTTCAAGTAATTTTCTTTTCTGGAATCGGTCTAAAATCCTAATCTGAAGGGTAAAAATTCAATAACAAAGATTTTCAACATCCGTCAAAGAAGAAGCTTGTAGATCTGGGTTTTACCTGTATTAATGGTAAGTCTGTTAATGATTATCTTTCAGCCCTGATATAGTGGGAAAAGTAGACTTTCACAGCTGTCCAATCCATTAAGATAAAGATACTCATTCCAGTTGCTACTGCATTAAACAGACAGTACAAATGTCCTGTCATCCGTTGGAAAGGACGTTAGTCTATCCTTTAATACTTTGTACAAGATCAAACAGATGCATCTGATCAGTTTGTGGAGTAAGGGTCAGGAAGAAACAAATTCTTATGCTTTACAAGTATTTTACATCATGATGATAGGACATCATACATTTACCACAAAGGAAGAGACATGAAGACTGTAGGGGTTTTACACTGTTCCAAAGAAAACACTCCTTTACACCAGGGGAAATTCTAATTAATGTCCATCTCCAACAGGATGAAGAAAATGCGTGCAAACTTATTTTTCTACGGGCAAACTATCAAGGAGATGATTCCATGACTCACATCTTCAGGTTGTGTTGTGAGTCCAAGAATGTGCCACTACACCTCAGTAACACAATTGACCTGTGTTCGAAATCAAAAGGTTAGTAGATATCTACTGCTCTACCAACTGATTGATCAGTCATTAACGGCTGTTGATTAAAATACATATTTGAAACAAGAAAACTAAGTAATTACTTACAACAACAGCTCCAAGAAGAATAAATATGTCTTTCCATAGTAATTTTAAGAATAATTTCCAATCAAAGTCTGGATTAGAGACTTCATCTTTGTCATGAGCAAGCCGCGTTCTTGACTTTTGCTTTGATTTACACTGGGCAGTAGTGATGAATACACTACAATCATATAATCTTGTCAATGTGTATAAACCAGATCCTATAATCAACCCACTTGTGACACAAGGAAATATCACACAGGAGTGTTTAGAACATTTCGAAAATGATGTATGTAATAAGTTTCTAAGACTAAGATTACTGTTTGTTTGTTTCCTTATAAGTGGAGTGAAATTATTTTGTAAGAATGGTTTCTTCACTGAAATATCTGAGAGTTTTTGCTTTGAGTGAGAATTAAATTGAGCTCTTATCTGTGACAAAGCTTGTCGCCTGCATGACAGTCTGAAAAAGAATAAATAAACATTTAAAAAGGAGGCCGAAAAGAGAAATTGTGTAATCAAATGTTAAGCACATCACTGTATTGAATCCATTTCATAAACTTAGCTGTTTTCACCAGGAAAACAGGAAAACCGATTCAATGAAGCCCTGGTCTGGTCTGGTCGCATCTCATCACTGTTACTGAGTTACAGTTTTATGATGAAAATGATAAAAATATTAAACCCACTTGTAATGGTGTAAATTGTTAATTAATTGGCCAAAGCAATGGTCATGACAGCATTGGACTAGACATTGTTCTGAGCAATATTTTAAATGAGAAAATTACAAAGAAGTAGACTTTAAATGATCATAGACAAGTTTTGGACAAGTTATAGATCTAAGAGATGAAGCAAAGAGGTTGACTTTAACATCTAAGCAGGAACTTGGATGGTGAATATAATATAATTTCAGCGGCAATGGTGTACAGTGGGATATAGTGAATGAATTTCAAAATGCAATTTTCTCTAATTTCTATGTGTTTATAATCTAGATAGTCCTTGAGAGTTTAAAACCCATGCAGCCTAACTTTATCCCAGTTAGTACACTGTCAAATGGACATTTCATTGCTATTCTTTTCACAAGATTCTAGTTAACCTCAGAGTACTTCCTGTCAAACTTATCAATCAACTGTCAAATCATGGGGCAGCAGGGTCAAATAAAAATTGGACTCTATAAAAGATTGATGTTACCTTATATTGTGAGGTGAGTGCTCTGCCAAGCTACTTCAAGGCTCAAAGGAGGTGTGAGCGTTTACAGTAAAGAGGCTTCGAAGGTTAGGGTCATAGAGAGACAGCAACAGGGTGAATAGAATTTCCATGGTAGGTGGGCTGTATTTGCACAACATTTACAAACCACCTAGAGTCACTTGGACTACACCACCGGTCCCAGTAGTTAGCCATCAATACATCTGTCTGGAAGACTTTAATAGCTACCACCACAAGTTGGACTATGGAGACTGCAATGAGGACGTAGACAACTTCACTCATGGATGGACCGTAACGATCTGCACCTAGTGTATGATCCTACAGCCAAGGGAACGTTCAGGGGCACCCATGATCAGAAGGAGTACCTCACCCTCGTGACGAAGGGAGTGAACGGGGAACTGTTGCAGATTAAGTGGATAGTCCTTGGTGACATCCCGCATAGCCAGCACAGGCCGGTCCCAAGGGTGCAGTGGAACTTCAGGAAGGCTAACTGGGAGGAATTTACTTCCTATATCTAGCAGGTCTGCCCTGCTTTCCCTCTCAAGTCCGAGAATATAACCAGATTTAACAGGCTGCTGGCTAAGAGTGCTGACCGCTTTATTCCACAGGGCAAACAGAAATTCTACATACCCTGTTGGATGGAGGAGTCGGAAAAGCTGTACAAGGAGCACCAGCAGACCCAGTCTCAGGATATAGCCAATAGACTACTTCAGCCTCTGGCAGAAGGAAGGAAGCAACGGTGGTAGGAGACCGTAGAAAGTATCGACTTTACACACTGGAGCAGCCACGCTTGGCGACTGATAAAGACATTAGATCCTGACTGGAATTTTGCAAAAGCTGTACCGGAATGTGAGGCAGGCACAATTGCCACGAATATAAAGAACTGCAGCAGGTCCCAAATCAATTTTTCGAGTGGTTCTGCAAGGCATACAGTGCGATTTTGGACTCACTACCTGCGGATGAAGAGTTGGACTGGACATCCCCATTCAGTCCCTGAGAAATGAGTGCAGCCATTAGCCATATGAAGAAAGGCAAAGCAGCAGGGATAGATGGTATATCCCAGGCTACAGGCCTGACTGACAGAGTCAATGTCTGATGTCCTTGCAAAAGGGAAGCTTCCACAAGCGTGGAAGCACGGCAAGATAGTTGCCATCCTGAAGCCAGGGAAGCCAGCAAAGGAAGCCGACAGTTACAGACCCATGTCACTTCTGAGCTGCCGGTACAAACTTTTGGAGCATGTACTACTGAACCGATGGGGGCTCGCCCTAGACGTTGCCCTGCCACCCAAGCAGGCAGGCTTCAGGGAAAGGAGGTGCACCACAGATCAGGTCATTGCCCTTACAGAGCATATTGAAGTAGGGTTTGAAAGAAAACGGCAAACTGGTGCTGTATTTATAGACCTATCCGTGGCGTACGATACGGTCTGGTGCAAAGGGTTAATGCTCAAATTTGCAAAAATCATGAGGTGTAAAAAGACCTTGAAGTTGTTCTCTTCAATCTTAGGGGAAAAACAATTCCAAGAAGCCCTGGGAGACACCACGAGCAAAGTCAGGAAACAGAGGAATGGGGGTCCCTTCTGGGATCTGTTCTGCTGCCAATGTTGTTTAATGTCTACATTTGCGACATGCTGAACACTTCCTCACTGAGGCTGGGATACGTGGATGACTGGCCTCTTGTTACTCAAGGTAAAGTGTGGACCCATCTCAAGAGAGGGGGCTGAGACATCGACTCCTCAAAAGTGGGGGAGAAGTTGCCAGTCTTTTCCACAAGCAAGAGGAGACATTGAGTGGTCGCCAATTGGCTTTGGTCGAGAACCTGCCACACAGTATTATCACTTCATTAGTGGGGGCTTGCCACCTGTTAAACATGTACCCATTGTGGTCAAGAGCCCAAAATTGCAGCGCTTCTTGTTGAACGGTGCGTTGTGACAAAGCTTCCAGGCAGGTTCACAACTGTACATAATTGCGTTGATAAGTTTGCATCATGGATAGATCGTCATCACATAGTAGTGTGAGAACCATTAGAAGCTGCAGCCAAGCTACTGGAATCCCCTTATAATCCCATTATAAAATTACTATCAGTTTGATGTCCAACTACAGAATTGATTTTATGAGCAGGCTAACTGAAATAACATTTCATTCATAATTTTTTAAAGGAAGCCGTTATTTTCACCATACGGTGAAAATAGTCTGTCAGGCTATTTTCACCGTACGGTGATAATAGCCTGACCGTGTGTAGGGGACTATTTTCACCGTCCCGTAATATTATGGTGGACGATTTTCAGCGTACGGTGATAATAGTGTGGGAGACTTTTTTCACCGTCCCGTAATATTACGGTGGACGATTTTCAGCGTACGGTGATAATAGTGTGGGGGACTTTTTTCACCGTATGGTAATATCTTGGTGGACAATTTTCACCGTACAGTGATAATAGTGTGGGAGACTTTATTCATCCTACGGTAATATCTTGGTGAACGATTTTCACCATACGGTGATAATAGTGTGGGAGACTTATCACCGTACAGTAATATCTTGGTGGACGATTTTTACCATACGGTGATAATAGTGTGGGAGACTTTTTTCACCGTAGAGCATGTGGACGATTTTCATTGTACGGTGATAATAGTGTGGGAGACTTATCACCATACAGTAATATTAATATCTTGGTGGACGATTTTTACCGTTCGGTGATAATAGTGTAGGAGACTTTTTTCCATCGTACGGTAATATCTTGGTGGACGATTTTCATCGTACGGTGAAAATAACGCGGAGCTTTCGGAAGGCCTCCCGTGTTCTCAGCAAACGTTTTCTTTTTTTTTTTTAATTGGTCTGTGCACAGGAAGAAAATGATTTCGGGTCGAATTCTAATGGTCTGGATGCAGAGGCACAAACGCCACAGTTAGTATCCTGGCTTCTGATTGGCTAATACATACGGTGAAAATAGTCTGTCAGGCTATTATCACCGTACGGTGAAAATAGTCAGTCCGTTTTTTTTAAATATAAGGGCCTATTTTTATGAAACTTTCAAGATAGCCTATAATTGGGTGATATGTTAGTCAGCAAAATAGGTATATTTATTTCAGATAAACTGCCATGGGCTATAGAATAGATCTAGACCATCATCTTGATGAATCACATATTTTGTTTATAATTGGAGTAGGGCAGTCAGTATTATCTTAGATATTATTATTAGAAATTAGTAGTAGAATATTACTCTATTACTGAAATAACTTTTCACCGACCAACTTTCTCGGAACATTAGTGAAGGCACAATCACAACGAAGCACATAAATACATCATACATATAATCACATTACCATCCAAAGAAGACCCATATTTTTACAATATTTAATGCATCCTAATTTATACCGTCGTGGATGTGTAAAACTCACATTGACTTCATACACGGTAAAGATGAGAAGCAGAGTGACCCTTGGACCTTTGCTGTATTTGTAACAAAAATTCTACAAATCATGATGTATCTTTTCTGCCTTTAAATATCTCATAAAAAGCATCAATTTCTTTGCTTGGATTTTCGTTTCCATGCATAAACAACTCGACTTTTAACTTATATTTCTATCGCTTTACTGAAAGTCATTTTATGACGCCGCAACCTCCAGTCCCTCCAGTCAACAAGTATCGTTTTGTGTAGCGTGTTGTGTGTAGTCGGTAATAATGTGTAGTTGTCTTTTTCTCGCGAACTCTTCAGTAATAAAACTAAGTAAACAATCAAACTTTAGTTGCTATAGACGCGACGCTTATTTTAAAGCTGAAAAATGAGTTGAGGGCGTGATCAAGCGATAATGAGCATGGTTAGTGATTGACAACGATCGCAAAACTCTTGACTATAGCAATTGAACAATTACGTTCCCAAAGCGATCGACGAACGGCGTCGATCGCTGTAGGTTGGGAAGAAATAGTTAACTTGCTCGTGGCATATTTTTCCCTTGAGATGCACTTTGACTTTGACTAGATACGTGACATCGTCGTTTCTACCCCATAAAAGCTCGCGACACTCTTCATATTCTTTCTCTTCGACTTGACTTTTCTTGCGTATTAAACCTATTAGAGTTCGTTGATCATTAGATCCGAACCGCCATCATTTGGTATGTTTTTAGTATGATTTTACCGGGACTATCCAGATGTGCTTACTTAGGGAGCGTTCACATATTACGTCATCAGCTAGGGGGGGAGGGGGGGTCTACCAAATGTTGACATGTGTTGACATGGGGGAGGGGGGGGTCAGACCCAAGATGATGTCATCAAACAGGCAAATTAGGCCTATTTTATTAAATGCGAGAGCTTCAAAAATGGCATTCCAAATAAATTAGCAAAAAGGTGAAAAATTGATTAAATGATGGAATCATCAAAACCGATTGAACTGCTCAAACTGCTTGCTACCATTCAGTTTTGATTCTGAAAAGTTTTCTTCATCAATCATTTGATTTGGTTGTGTCTAGTTTATTAAATATATTTTGGAGTTTTCATCTGAAGAATGAGTAATAGTATCAATTAATTTTATGTTTGGAAATTGAAACAGAAATTCATTCCACTAAAAGACTAATATGCTATAAAATAATTTGCCTCCTATACTATTTTAAATTACACTTTCTGAAATTTTTTTAATAGCACCTGCACCAAGTAGCCTAATTTAAATAATGTTTGTTAGATTTTATCTTTGCAAATTTAAATTTTATTGTATCGTAAAACATAAATTATCAACAGTTTCTGAAATTAATAAAATGTCTGAATGTGTTTTATCAAACGTTGATAATCAATGTTTGTGGTTTGAAAAATGAATAATAAATATTGTGAAATTAAAGTTATCTTTTAGTTTTTATTAAATTAGATGACGTCATCATCTGTTGGGGGAGGGGGGGGGGTCAGGTCAATGATGACAAGTGATGACTTGGGGGAGGGGGGGGGTCTAAAAAGGGCAAATTTTTGATGACGTAATATGTGAACGCTCCCTTACTTATAGAGCATTTTAATTGCCCATATATCGTACTCTACGTATAGGGAGACGCCCACTACGGTGGAGACTTTTAGTTAACTTTTTCCTATATTTCACCTATCGTGAACTAGTTAGATTGAGAAATCCGTTCCCGACAAAGTCTCAGGTTTGAGTCCCATCGAGGACCGCACAAATTTGAGTCCGTGAAAAATGGGCTCTTTACATACTCACCATAATCGGGTTTATAACTACAGTAGGTACTTAGCCAGTAACAGCTATTTCATTATGTATACATACCTATACAGGCCATATAGGCGTCATATATCGTTATGCATGCCATTGGTTGTTGTTGGCTTGGGACCTCTTGTAAAGCGCTTTGAGTATATCAATGCGCTGACTTATTCTCATAGTCGCTACTACTATTGAGTGTGATGATTGGGAACATAACCAAAGACAATGAATAACATTGACGAGCCGAATGAAAAGATATAACTTTATTAATAAATGATAAAGTAATGAGTGATGATCGTGATGAGTATTGATGGCTTGAGAAGAGAGTGAGTGAGAGCGAGGTTTAGAAACGGAAGTTGTTATATAATTGTTTGTAATGATGTCTTAGAGTAAAAGGTGTTACGTATTCTTATAGTAACTTATAGAACCAATCAACATCCTTTCTTCTTTTAAAAAAAATGATTATGAAGTACAGTGATATGAGATAAATTGATCCATCCATTCATTTCTTTCCCCCAAAGAAAAATATTTAAAACAAGAGATTCTCTAAATTAATTTTCACAGAAAAAAATGATGAGTCTTAATTATTTATAATGATGTTATCTGTCATTGTTCACTTTGTTCTATATTATCCAGAGAGAATGGTCAATATTGAATATAGTCATTCAACCAACGAGGTTTATTTCTTATTTTTCTGTGACGTTGTTGAGCAGTATGTTCATTATAATTATTGTCAATGTTCAGCGATAGTTCATAACCTGTGTGTTTTTCTTGCTGTTGAGTGTCATTAGCATGTCTACCGTCATTGGGTGATCGTACATTGGAATTGGGTGTTGCACAAGTATCGTAGTTGCGTGGATGAATATATCGTCTGTTGCGCCGGTATGCATTAGCAGTGTTGTCACCTTCGATGATATATGATTTGTTGTTTTTGCTTTTGATGATGCCTTTCTGAGCAACATTGCTGTTTAGCGGTTTGAAATAGACAGGCTGTCCAGGATAGAGTTCTGATAGTGGTTTTGCCGTTCGATCATAATGTTTTTTGATTGCGCCACGTCGGCGGTTTCTGTTGTTTATAATGTTCGGGTCAGTTTGTTGAGTTTGAAACATTGTGGGTATGAATGATCTCGTTGGTCTACCGAAAACAAGTTGGGCTGGACTGGGCATATTGTCTCTTGGTGTATTTCGAATTTCCAACATAGCTTCGTATGGGTCGGTCTTTGAGTGGAAACATTTTTTCATCATGCGTTTAATTGTTTTTACCGCTGATTCTGCTTTTCCATTTGATTGATGATGACCAGGTGAAGACATTCTGTGATCGATGTTCCAATGTTTGCAAAATGTTTTGAATTCTTCTGATTGAAATTGTGCTGCAGAGTCAGAAATTAAAGTTTGAGGTATACCGTATCTAGCAAATTGTTTCTTGAGCGTCATGATTGAGTTGGACGCGGTAATATTGGCGAGTTTTTCAACTTCAATAAAGTTTGAGAAGTAGTCAACATACACGATGTAGTTTCTCTGTTCAAATTCAAAGAAATCAATTCCTACTTTTTGCCATGCCTGTGTCCCTTCGTCGTGGAGAGTCAGTGGTTCTTTCGTGTTCAATGGTTTGTATTTCTGACAGGCATCGCAAGAGTTAACAAGTAGTTTGAGATCTGCATTGATGTTGGGCCAATAAACGGTTGATCTAGCCCGTCGTATCATGGAATCACATCCAAAATGAGAACTGTGTAGATGCATTTTTATCTCTGATTGCAAAGATTTTGGAATAATGACTCTTTCTCCTTTCATCAGTAGTCCATCAGAAATATCAATGAAATCTTTGATTTGGTGATAGGATTTCAGTTCTGGAAGTAATTCATTTATTTTTGGCCATCCGCTTTACTTTGAACATATTTTATCAACGTTTGGAGAGAATTGTCTTTTTGAGTTTCTGATCTTATTTTATCCAGAGTTACGTCGCGGATTTCAATAGCATTAATATAGTGTTCTTCTATTTCTGCACTGTCCTTCAAGAATGCACGACTGAGAGTATCTGCTAATTTTAGCTGTGATCCAGGAACAAATTCGAATTTGATGTTGTATTTGTTAATTCTCATCATCAAGTTTTGTAATCGTTTTGGGGCTTCGCCCAGAGGTTTTGAGAGGATATTTTCGAGAGGTTTGTGATCGTTTTGTATGATTATTGGTCGGCCGTAGGTGTATTGGTGAAAACGTTCCAGGGCGAATACTATGGCGAGTGTTTCCTTTTCGATTTGAGCCCATTTCTTTTGCGAATTAGTGAGAGCACGTGAAGCAAATTCTATTGGTCGACCACGCTGAATGAGAGCAGCACCTAAACTAAACCGTCACCACTACTGTCGACTTGTAGGTAGAGTTGTTCCTTTTGATCGAAGTATGCGAGATAAGTAGCAGTTGCGATCTTGTCTTTTATTTCGTTGAAAGCGTTTTGACAAGTATCGGACCAGTTGAAAGGAGTGTCTTTGTGGGTGAGTGAACGAAGTGGTTCTGCACTTGAAGACAAGTTAGGGATGTACCGTGCAAGGTACTGTACAAGTCCACAAAAACGTCGAATGCCTTGTATATCGTTAGGAGCTGGCATTTCAGTAATTGATTTTACTTTTTGAGGATCTGGCCTAACGCCGTTTCCATTAATGACGTGTCCTAAGAATTGTATTTCTGATTGCTGGATGCAAGCTTTTTCATCATTCAATCTGATTCGCTTCTCTTTGCATCTAAGTTTCAATGCTTTTACGTTGTTGTCGTGTTCTGTGACAGATGATCCAAATATGAGAATGTCGTCAGCAACGTTCGTTCAGCCTGATAGGCCTTCGATAGCCTCGTTTAGCCGTTGTTGAAATATTTCGCTGCTTACAGAGAGACCAAAAGGTAATCTACGCCAACGATATCTGCCAAATGGTGTAATCATTGTGGTGAGTTCTGAGGATTCCTCATCAAGTTTAACATGATGAAACGCTTCTTTGACGTCAAATTTGCTGAAAATTTTGGCGTTGTTGAGATTCGGAAGTATGTCATCGAGTGTCGGTATTTTGTAATGTTCCCGCTTGAGGGCTTTGTTTAGCTGTTGAGGGTCTAAACATATTCTTATTTTGCCGTTTTTCTTTTCAACCACAGCCATTTGGTTGACCCATGCAGTGGGTTTAGTGATAGGCTCAATTATGTCCCGTTCTGTCAATCTGTCCAGTTCGTTTTTGACTTTTGCTTTCAATGCGAGTGGTACATTTCGGCATGGAAGTGTTCTTGGTTTAATGTTTTCGTCGATATGAAGTACAGCAGTACCAAGGTCACCGATGTCCACTTGATCATTTTTGCTGTCATTTACATTAGCAATGAAATTTTCATGTTCGATTTTGATGAGGTTCAATTCTTTGAGAGTATTCAATCCTAACAGATTGTTGAATCCATCTTCGACAACAGAGTAAGTGATGTATGTCATTTCTCCAGTTTTTGGATTTTTAGTTTTGATTTCTGCCTCACCGATAGGAGATAGTTTCTCTTTGTTCCACATGATCAATGTTTTACGTGTTGGTTTGATCTGTTGTGAAAACACGTATTTCCTCTCTATGGTGTTTACGTCCGCACCAGTATCAAGTTGGAATTTAACTTTTTTGAAGTTAACGATCATACTAGCTGATATTGCTGTTGTACCTAGCTTCATAACATAATTGTTTTCATCTTCGTCTGAGTATGAGGTGTTATGTTCGTTCTGAATCGTATGAATGCGAGAGCATTTTGATGAAAAATGATTCATTTTGTTGCAGCTCTTGCATGTTTTATTCCAAGCTGGACATTTTTCTTTGATTCGCTCGTGACTTTTGCCACAGAATTTGCAACAGTGTATCCATTGTGTAGAGGATTGTTGTTTTTGGTGAGAGTGAGAGTGAGAAGATCGATGCCGTTGCTGAGGAAATTGAGGTTTTGAATGAGAAGATTTAGGTTTTCTAATAGAATGTCGAGACGATGAGTAATGGTTGCTTTGATGTACCTTCTGTATGGTGTGATCTTGTAGTGTCATGTTCTGTAGTTGTGTTTTGGCTGTTTCATGTGTACGACAAGTATCAATTGCTTTTTGTAGTGTAAGGTCTTGTTGTTGTAGCAGGTGTTTTCTTGTTTCCTCACATTTGATTCCAATTATGATTTTGTCACGGAGAAGGCTATCTTCAATAGTGCCGTAATTACAAGATTTTATCAGTTTTCTCAGCTCCGAGAGGTACATTTCAAACGATTCTTCCTGTCCTTGTTGTCGGGAGTTGAAAATATATCTCTCATAACTTTCATTAGTTTTCCCCACACAGAAAAGCTTAAATTTTTCAGTAATATTTTCGAACGTTTCTTCCTTTCCTTCGAAATTGAAGCCATCGTAAATATTCATAGCTGCTCGTCCGATGCAAGATAGGAGTGTAGCAGATCGTATTCTGTCATCCCCTTTTTCTAGCCCAGTAGCGATTTCAAAATTAGTCCAGTCACGAGAGAATTGTCGCCAATTCGAAGCTAAGTTGCCTTCCATGTTGAGTGGTCTTGGCGGAGGAATTGACATTGTTGATCTCGAAGTTGCCATAATTGCAGGGATGCAACTCTTTCAAAAAAAAAAACAAACAAACAGTGATTGTGATAATTTAGTTGGTTATTTCCCTTGGATAGAAATTTTGGCGAGAATGTCACTTAGGAGCGATTAATTCTGATTTCCAAGAGTTATTGCCCTTGAGAGTGAGAAAATGCCATGCGGGGGGATTCCCCGGAGATAATGATGAACTTGATAGAATAACAATTGTTTTCGTTGTTAACTCACAGGACGAGTGAAGTTCTTTACGCCGCTGCCACCATGATGATTGGGAACATAACCAAAGACAATGAATAACATTGACGAGCCGAATGAAAAGATATAACTTTATTAATAAATGATAAAGTAATGAGTGATGATCGTGATGAGTATTGATGGCTTGAGAAGAGAGTGAGTGAGAGCGAGGTTTAGAAACGGAAGTTGTTATATAATTGTTTGTAATGATGTCTTAGAGTAAAAGGTGTTACGTATTCTTATAGAACCAATCAACAGAGTGAATGCAAAATCTACAAAATTCAACCCCTTGATTGATGGACAAAGAATAAATACAATAGCACATTAATAATACTTTGTATCCTCGGCCAAGAATTAAATTTCCCTTACAAAATGGATTTTTATGCAAACTTTAATTCTAATTTGTTTTCCTTTTTTCTTTTTCTTTTACTTTTCTTGTGTGTGTGCGTGTGTGTGTGTGTGTGTGTGTGTGTGTGTGTGTGTTTGTTTGTCTTGTTGTTGTTGTTTGTTTGTTTCACAATTCCATCAATATTCATCCACTGCCAACGCCTAAAGTCAAATCCCGCTGAGAATGAAAAGTGGGAAGCTGAATACAAGTCGTCGTGCACCATCAACTTCCATGGCTCAGCGGGGTCCGTGGAAGTCTAGGCAGCAAAGAGCAGCTCTACGGCCTGAGGTACACCAGGCTACTTTCGGATGGCGATACCAAAACGTACCTGGCACTCAAAGCACTGTTTCCATACTCTGGCATTACCATTGAGAATCTTCAATCTTCAATCTTCAATGGCAAAAGGACCCATGGACCAATCGCCAATCACTGCATGTTCTATTACAGTCCAGTCAAAACAGGGAACAGTCACAGATTACTTTGACTGTTTTGAAGAAAGTTACCAAGCATTCAACATTCGTTATGCCCGATGGAAGGACATTCCAGTCATTTATTGTTCGTGGGGGGGGGGGGGGGGGGGGGGGGGGGAGGGAGCTGTGTTTGTATGTGTCTGTTCTTGTAAATGGTTGTATGTATTGTGATGTATACCCATGGTGTGTTGGACTTGACTCATAACAACACTAACTCGTCCAGTTTTAATAGTAATCGTTTCTGTGGCACAGTGTCAAAAGCTTTAGAGAAGTCTAGTACCAGGAGATCAATTTGTTTTTTGTTTTTTTTTTTTTGTTGTTTTTTTTTTTGTTGTCTAGTGAATTTGCAATTTCTTCGATTGGATTGATTAATTTGTGTCTCGCACGACCGTTTTTTCCTGAAGCCATGCTGGTGGTTGACTAGTATGTTGTGTTTCTTGTCGCGTTCCATGATAGAATGGAATGTTCTAATATCTTGCAAACGACTGAAGGTAGAGCTGCTGATTCTGTAAGTATTTTAGTTGGTCTGAGGTCTGCTGTCTTGGATGGGTTTAGTTGTTGCAGCTGCTATCGTATACCGTGTGTGGTTATGTTGATTCTTGGCATAGATGGTACTTTGCTTTTACTTATGTTTAGCATTGAGGGTCTTCTATGGTAAACACGCTTCCGTACTGTTTGTTCAATATATTGCATTTTCATTCTTTGTCTGTCATATCTGAGCCGTCAGGGGTTTGAAGGACTTGTATACTGGAAGCATCTTTACGCCTAGAACGGATGTATCTCCAGGATCTATTCGTAATTCTGCCATTTAGATTATTGTTCGTTGTCTTTGGCTCAAGCATAAAAAAAATTAATTGAGCTTTATATAGCGCAATATCCACTAAATGTGCTCAAAGCGCTTTACAAGGGGTTCCTGGTCAACAGCAACATTTAACATGTAGGACGGGACATGATGCCTGTTAGGCGATATCACAATTTTTCGGACAAAGACAACGCTGTTAACGGCCATGTACTCATTTTACACCTGAGTACGGTGAGATAATGTGAGTAAAGAGCCTTTTCCAATGACTCAACTATGCGCCGAGTGCGAGGCTCGAACCCAGGACCTTCCGATCCGAAATCGAGTGTCATACCACTAGACCACATAGCCGCACATATTATTTATATATTTAATTTGTCATGTTCTTTTTTAAATTGTGTTTGTACTTCACAACGGAGTCTGCGAAAGTCATTCCAGTCTTCCTCTTTGTTATGCAATTTGGCTTTGTTGTATCGCCTTTGTTTTTATTAACATTTGGTTTTATGGGTTATCCATGGTAAATGTACATGAACGCCTCGAAAATGTGACTGAAAATAAATTTCAATAAGACCGTGTACGTGAGGGTGTATCCAAAATATGATTGTGAAATAAAGATAGATGAGCATGTACTCGTAATTGACGGGGTAACAGAGTTCTCAGATCTTGGATCCCAAATAACAAACGACGAGAATGCAGAACACGACATCAAGCACAGAATCCAAAAGGCAAACCAGGCTTTCGGCATGCTGAAAAACTTTTGTAAATCAAAGGAAATTATGAGAAAGCTCAAACTGAAAATAAACAAAAGCAATGTCTTAAGTGTACTGCTTTAGGGAAGTGAAAGCTGGAAAATAACATCATCCTTAATGCAAAAGCTAGAAACCTTCTAAAAACGAGTGTCTAAAAGAATTTTCAACATATTTTGGTCTTCAAAACTAGCTGGGTCATGTGGCTAGAATGGAAAACGGGTCACTTCCCAAGACAGCCCTGTACTGGAGAAGAGAAAGCGGGGGAGAACCAAAGAAACCTGGCGAAGGACCATGAAAAAAGGTAAATGGAACCAAAAAATAAAACGAAAGGGGATGGGCTATTTATGTTGGAATTTCCCAGAGTAAACGAGGATAAAAATCACCCAGACCAAATCATTTTGTTAACCAAGTGTTACTAAAATTATATAACTTTATTATCCGAAACAGAATCTCCATGTAATTCCCATCTTCTTTATCGTCAACGAATGGGGTATAAGCGTGGTCCTCATTTACAAAACAATACAATATTATTATTATTATTATTATTATTATTATTATTATTATTATTATTA
>NC_088367.1:34919424-35019424 GCF_034508935.2 Berghia stephanieae | reverse complement strand
ACCAGTTCGCTGATGAAAGTAATCTTTGACGGACTAGCATCATTCAAGAGGATAATAGAAAGTCAGCATGCTTCGTACCCGAAAGGCATCAGTTGAGTAAGTCACCTCGCCTAGCTCAATTTGCGGCGCTGCACTGCGGTGGACGCCTGGGTTATACCTCGTCCTAGCTAAATTTTCGGCGCTGCATTGCAGCTGACGCCTGGGTTATTCCAGTCTTCACTTGGAATAGACCCTCGAGAAAAATTTCCCCTTTGGGATGAAAAAGGGAATTTTATTTTTTTAAAGTTTAAACTGTTATCTGTCTGCTCAACGCCACAGAGACATGGATAAGTTCCGGATTTATAAGCTTAGGAGGCAAGATGGCCCATGGTTAGCGCGTTGTACTCTGGACTGAGAGGTTCTGTGTTCGATTCCGACCGAAGCCAATTTGTACTTTCTAGAGCAAGTAAATTTACTCCAATCACTCACTCCATTCAGGTGTAAAAGGGTACCTGTCAAGCTGGGATAGTAATCTGCGGTAGACTACAGACGAGCGTTCTGTTCAAAGGTTTTCAAACAAATACGTTAATTGTCCGCTTCACGCTATTGAAACCGGAATAACTCCTGCACCATTGGCTACAAGGCTCTAAAGGACTTAATTTGTTTTACAATGAGTCCAAGTGGCTCAGAAGGACTTACTTAAAAATATTTTCATTGAGAATTCCCGAAATAAATAACGATAAAGATAATTGATCCCACAAGTTACCGAATAGATGTGCGACCGGTTTTAGACACTGTAGTGCTGTGTCACAAAGTGTGACACTTCTTAAATTATATTTATAAACATACGTTTTTAAATTGCCGAAAATGTTTATGTTGCTATGCCTTCTGTACGTGGTTTCATCACATAGAATTATTTTTTGAATTGTTCTTGCTTTTTTTATATTCAGAATTGAAATGAATAAATAAATTATAACTGTGAAATTGTTTGTAAGCTTCAGTTTAATATACGAAAACAGATAAAATGGACGTTTCGGATTTCCCCTTCATCAACAACACATGATGAATTAAAAACTACAGACGAATGAGATAATGTGGTAGTGGCGTTGTTAAGATGCATAAACAAAAACATTGATGGGCAGGAAATTGTATGCTACTTTGTGAGGAAGCGCGAATTAAAACAGAGCAATAGAAATTTATAAAAGGTGCATACTTAATTATGGCAAAAGAGGGGAGGCGGGAAGGAACTGTGTAATGCAGTATAGAAAGTGAACTAAAATAAAGTGTGGACTGTTGTTGGAAAATAAATACAATGGAATTGGAAATAAATACAAAATATAAGTGATGTAGGTATTAATATATTAGTGGCATTAGCCGCAGCAGAAGTAACAGTAGTAGTAGTAGTAGTAGTAGTAGTAGTAGTAGTAGTAGTAGTAGTAGTAGTAGTAGTAGTAGTAGTAGTAGTAGTAGTAGGGATGCAGAAAATAAAGACAGGCATTTCAATTTTGACACGTCGCCGCCAAGTCTGGGACTTTTTTGTCCTAGTGCGGAAGTCTGCTATATTTTTCTACTATCACAAACGATATGAACACGGGACTGGGACAGTCCTGTCCCGTTGATTTTGTAGCATTTCACAACGGCTTGGGACACAACGGGACTGTTTTGTCCCGTCCCAATAGGTGCGGAAGATTTCTCTAAATTCTATATGTTACAGATTCGGAAGAGGATTAAGTAAATAAATCGGGCGACGTGACATTTGACTTCCATCCCTATACTCCACCACCCCCCCCCCCCCCCCCCCCCCCCCTCCTAAATTACCATTCCTCACCTCACTTCAGAATACAAGGCAGGTTGGAACACTACAACAGTTAATTCTACCTTCCCCTGCTTTCCATCAATTCCAACCGAGACTTGAGCATTTATATAGAGCACTATCCACTAAATGTGCTCAAAGCGCTTTACAAAGGGTCCCTGATCAACAGCAAAACGTAACATATAAAACGACACATGAGGATTGTTATGCGATATTACAATTTTTTCGGACAGAGACAACGCTGTTAACGGCCAGGTACTCATTTTACACCCAAGAACGGTGAGAGAATGTGAGTAAAGAATTTTTTCCCCCCAAGGACTCAACTATGCGCCGAGCGAGGCTCGAACCCAGAACCTCGCCACTGACAGCCACTACCACTACTAAGTGCACTTCAAAACTCAAGTAGCGCACCGTCCTTGCCTCAGGCTTCACAGAGAGCTCATCGCCATCTCACTTCTCATTGGCATAGTACCTAACCAGTCAAGAGAAGCACTCCCCTCACTCTATGCCTAAGCGTATCAAGAAGTTGATCTGTCTCTCACTAGCCTTTTGTTGCGCCATCGTAGATATGTACAAAGTACACAGAGAAACGTCGAGAGTACACAAAATAACTGCAATTGGCCCACACCCACCCATCTCCGTTCTCTATAAGTTAGGTTTGCCATGTGTACCTTCCTTTTCTCAACTTGGTACTAAAATTACAACTCATACCCTCGCTGCAGCCGTGTTCGAAGAAATATTACCCCGTTATAGCCATGCATGATTTATATGATTTATATAGAGGCCGTAGAACGGGAATTTTATAATTTCCTGCTGTCGCCTTCCCGTTGCTACCGAGGCAGTTGTACACGAGCTGTACTGCATTTGTTTACAACGTTTATTTGCTTATTGTTGTGCTGATGAAGGGTTTGTACGCGAAACGTCCTTTGTCTGTATTGTTCCCATCCGAAACCTCTCCATTATCACTCTTTCGTTAGTATTTCCACGACCCAGGCTTCAAGCAGTCCCCACCGTTCTAGATTTTAGCCAAAGGCCAAAGAGAAGTAACGCGTCAAAAAACGAGAGTATCATGTCATACATACAAAGTTATCTCCCTCAACAATTCAAATTCTTTCAAGACTAAATCTATTACCTAAATGAATGGTAAAATAAAGGGAGTAAAAGACTCATATGAAAGATATAACACAAAGTAAACGACGTTTCGCTCTTTGGCCTTCTTCAGGTTAACGTAGATAAGAAAAGGAAATATGTTATATTACATTTCCATTACGTTTAGTAAATGAGAATAAGAGAATAGGAAAAGAAAACATTATAGGTAAATGTTTGTGTATGTATGGTGTGTGTGTGTGTGTGTGTGTGTGTGTGTGTGTGTGTGTGTGCAAAGAAGGAGAGAGAGAGAGAGAGAGAGAGAGAGAGAGAGAGAGAGAGAGAGAGAGAGAGAGAGAGAGAGAGAGAGAGTTGGGGGGGGGGGGGAGCGACAAGGAGATGGAGTAATGAGATGTAATTTAAACCAAGTTCGAAAGTATATAAATCAAGCATAAGATATCAAATTAAGAAACTAGAAAGCAAGTCACGGTTTCCCCGAACATTAAAAAAAATGTAATCTCTCTTTTATGTTATTATCTATTCCAAGTGGTCTTGTGGTTTGACACCCGCTTTCGGATCGAAAGGTCTTGATTCGAGCCTCGCTCGGCGCATAGTTGAGTCCTTGGAAAAGGCTCTTTACTCACATTCTCTCACCGTACTCACGTGTAAAATGAGAACCTGGTCGTTAACAGCGTTGTCTCTGTGGGAAAAACATTGTATTATCGTTCTACGACATGTTACGTGTTGCTATTGATCAGGGACCGTGTGTAAAGCGCTTTGAGCACTATTAGTGGATATTGCATTGCGCTATATAAAAACTCAAGTTTGTTTAATTTTTATAATTATTCTGCAATAGAGAATAAATTGAAAATTATTTTGTCTACTAAACATGCTCAAAGCGCTTTACTTTTGTTAATAATTTCAATTATATTCCGTTCAGTTATTCCTCCAGTTTGCACTCAAAGTGGACCCTCGTGGGAACAGGCCGCCCAGATCCAAGCCCTTAGTTGATTTACCCGGAGGACACCCACCAACAGGTCCGGGTGGACCCTTTACAACATTACCACCTCGACCTGGAGTACCCCCCCCCCCCCCCACCTCCTCCCGCTCCAGAAGTCGGTGGAGCTGGCACCCGCAATCCCCACTAGAGTCTACATGGCCCATCTCATCTCCCAATCCAACCCCGACATCAAAACTGCCTCATAATAATGTGTCCAATTTCCTTCCAAACTGTGTTTGTTGTCATTTAATTTTCAGAATTTATTTTTAGCAAGAATGTCTCTGCATTGCATAATCTTTCAAGGAAGGATGAATCATTTTATTTCACGTTAAAACACGCCAATCTCCTTCCCAAAAGAGAAAAAAAATATTGAGAAAAGCAATTTTAATTGTTAAGTTTCTTCTCGGTTCTTGTTAAATCAACATTAAAGATTCCCGGTTTTCATTATTTAGCATAAAATCACAATAAACAAAGATGATTCAAATCCAAATAATCTGGCGTTTAGTTATTTTTGTTGATACCTTTACTTTCATGTTATTTTATATAACTTTTTGTTTATTGGTTAAGGTGTATATTTTTTACAAACAAGTCTAATTATGTGTTCATTGCCTTCCCCTACCCATTCCCCTATATGGTCTCCCGGGATAATGTGTTGTATGTTGATCCCCAGTCTTACTCTCATTACTCATTACTTTTAGTAAATGTACACTGTACTTCTATGTCATTATTTAGCCATTTCTTTATGACTTCGTGTCTTTGTTCTGTAATCGACTATGCGGTCTAGTGGTTCGACACTCGCTTTCGGATCGTAAGGTCCTGGGTTCGAGTCTCGCTCGGAGTATAGAGCAGTAAAGTTAGCTGCCCCAAACGTAAACAATAACAAGTTGCTAGTGATTTCCGTTAGGGACCGGAATAAATTACGCACAATATAGGTCTCCCAATTTTGTAGTTTGAGTTGTAGGCAATACACTTTCAGTATTGAAAATATGTTTACATAAAATCTAACAGTTGCAGAAATAATAATATAAGGCTAAATTATTATGAAAATCAGGCTCCGAATAATTCTCGTTTTGTTCACACCAGCGCAATAATTTGCTCTGGTCTAAAAATAGATAGACTGTAACTTTTGATAAATTTTAGAAAATTTTACCTTTGGTTCCATAAAATATCCATATCTAGACATTATTTGATGCATGATCGAGTAATTATGAATATGTGTTTCTTTTGCCACCTAACAGCCAAATTTTAAAGGTTATTTTTTTCTATTATTTACATTGGAACGTGAGCTGTCAAGACAAAAAAATTTTTATTCTCTGTTGTCTTCTGGCACTTTTCTACTCACTTCATATATTGTTGTTACCAACATAAGTGCCTGCTCCACTCACTTTTCTGAATTAAAAATTCACCCCATGCACCGGAGCATACTCAATGTCTCAATCGTTTCTATGTTATATGTTTGTGATGACAAGATATGAAGTGAGTAGAAAAGTGCCAGAAGACAATAGAGAATAAAATTTTTTTTTTTCCGCGGCGGTGGTGGGGTTTGAACCTGCGACCTTATTGGTACGACAACTCCGCCTGGCAGGTGAGAGCGTGGCTCTACCGTGTGAGCTATCCACGAACACAAAAATATTCGTTTCAAACTCAAAGTCATTTCTAGATCCCTCTCTCACCCACTTCTTGAGACCGCCGATTCGTTAACCACCATCGCGAAGTAATTTTGACCAGCAGTTAAGCTTAATAGCCAATATTCTCATCACAAACATATAACATAGAAACGATTGAGACATTGAGTATGCTCCGGTGTATGGGGTGAATTTTTAATTCAGAAAAGTGAGTGGAGCAGGCACTTATGTTGGTAACAACAAGATATGAAGTGAGTAGATAATGTGTTTGTGATGAGAATATTGGCTATTAAGCTTAACTGCTGGTCAAAATTACTTCGCGATGGTGGTGAACGAATCGGCGGTCTCAAGAAGTGGGTGAGAGAGGGATCTAGAAATGACTTTGAGTTTGAAACGAATATTTTTGTGTTCGTGGATAGCTCACACGGTAGAGCCACGCTCTCACCTGCCAGGCGGATTGTCGTACCAATAAGGTCGCAGGTTCAAACCCCACCACCGCCGCGAAAAAAATTTTTATTCTCTGTTGTCTTCTGGCACTTTTCTACTCACTTCATATCTTGCTGTCAAGACAGGAACATGTGGTTTGCCACGTGCTTCTCGACCTTTGTTTACGTTTGGGGCACCTAACTTTACTGCTCTATAGTTGAGTCCTTGGAGATGGCTCTTTAATCACATTCTCTCACCGCACTCAGGGATCGCATTTTGGGTATTAGTAACATCGTCAGTGATTACGCCATACGTATATTGCTACTCTATTTCGATAGTGCTTCTACGTTTTTTGAGGTTTTAAAAATCTATTTTGTTTGTTTTGACTTCCCGTTTGGTGCATATTCACCGGCACATCTCGTAAATTGAACTTTAAAAAAAAAAAAAAAAAAAAAAGGGGGGGGGGGGGGGGGGGGCGTCTTTTTGGTACAGTAGAGTATTATATAAAATGCAAAGTTAATGAAAATTATCCGCAAGCAAAAAGTCTCGCTCCCAGAATTTATTTTTATTTTTACATCTCTTCAAAAGTTACAAATTTTGCTTTTTTGTCAAAAGATAAACCATCTTGCAAAGAAAAATCATGTGACTGAACAAAAAAAAACCCTCATTCATATGCTAAGTGAATGATTAATTAGTCTAGAATAATTAAATTGCAAGGCTGAATGTGTCGTTTGATTGTGATGTACATATACAACTCACAAGAAAACCTTTAGTATTCACAATGCAATCAAAAAAAATATAAACTGAAAAAAAAAAAGAAAAAAAACAACAACAAAAAACAACGTAAAAACCATAACCTAAAAAAAAAAAGCCCAAAATAACCTAACAATAAACCCCCAACAAAACCAATGAACGTGTGTGAAGAGGAGGAGGATGTATGGGAGGGGTAAGGGAAGAAATAGAAGCAGAAAGAATTGACGTGTACTCTAGTTTCTCTATTTTCATATCTTTTCTTTCTCTTCAAACTTCGTTGCATTTATTCTCCGTCTGGTTGGTATAAATAACGAATAATTTTTTTGAGAATAGAAATGCGACTGTTATCACTTGAGTTTGAAATAGAGGCGCGTCAAAATGGCGACCGAGGACTCAGTGGCGAGTAAGAAAATAATAAGGCTATTTTATTATTATTATTGTTCAGTCGATCGATTGCCCATCCTTTCACTTAATTACATAGCCTGATGAGTACAGTTCACTGTATAATCATATTTTGATTAGTAATTGACTTTTTAGTTTCGCGCAATATAGAAAAGAGCCAATAAGGTATGGATTTTGATGACACTCGACTCGATGAATGAGAGTGAGACTGGGGCACTCCGATTGAAGTTTTCAGTGTTGAGTGTTGTAATAATATAGCAGTGTTCTTAGTTTATGCCATGCCTACGTTGGACTGTTTTCACACAACTCAGCCTCAACACATCAACTGAAGAAAAAATGGAATGTTTATTCGAAAATTGGAAGTCTCTTTAAAAAGTTTTTGGTTTTACTTTTCATTTTTTTTTGGGATTGGGAGGCCTTCCGAAAGTTCCCTGTCGTAGTGCTAGCATTACAAGCAAAAGAAATATAGTTTTTATTTTCCTATTCTCATGATCATCTGGTGATTATGATAATAAATATTACTTGGTAGAGCATCATTTCAGGATAAAATTGCAATTGGCTTATACCTAAATTATTAATTAGGCAGTGTCTACACTAGGGACTTAGATAAAATTTTCAAAATTGCAGGATCTTTTCAAAATCTATCTCATAAGATCAAGCTCAGCATGACAATTCCAATGGTACCAGTTTCATGAAAATCGGATAAATAGTTAAAAAGTTATGTAACAATAGGTGAAAAATGCGCCTTATATTCCTTTGTAATTTATTCTTGAACTTTGTGACCAAGAAACGGTTGATTTCGCACTCAAATGTCAATAACTTTTATAAGGTTAAAGTTCACTCATTTATTTTTTCGCAGACAACTTCAGAAAAGTAGTGAGCTTAAAAACAATGGACATTAATTATTTTTGGACACCTCTTCGTAACAAAAAAAGCAGATTACATAACATTACATAACACACTCCAACGTCAAAGAAATTGGATTCACGATAACTTTGTCCCTATTTATGCTACACTGATAAAATTGGTATCAAATTAAATGTCTAAAAGAGAAGCATAATCTACCGAGGATAAATTTTAAGTTTCATTGAAAGAACAGAAGTTCAAATACTCAAAGTAGTAGAAAAAAATTGCTATATATAACGCAAAACAATGCCATTCAAAATACTTAAAATATCGTCATTTTGTAATCTTAAGCACACTACCCAAGCAGGTATAATATAAGAATATCAAGATAAATTCTATGTCTGCAAATAAAAGATAGTTTATAGGTTCTCCTTTCAGTTTCTGTGATATAGTGTATTATATTGGCTTTGATTGATCGTTAGACAATGTCTGGAGTTCGAATCCATCTGATAAACACCTTCACCCTGGCAACTAGCTTTTTACACAAATCTAAAGAATAATTCAGAAGCCCCCTTAGTGCCACATGTGGCTGTCTATGTCCAAATATATTGGTACTCTACAGCACCATTGATTAAGAAAGTCAAGCAATGGTGAGGGTGATCATAGACTAAATGGGTGACAACAATTACAAAACGTGCTCTGCGTGTCCTTGGATGAGGTCCATACACTTCTGTAAATAAGAGCCTGGCCATAGGCAGCATGCAATAGACTTTATAAAAGTGTTTGAGCAAAACGTATGCCTAACAGATGACGTATGCTGTATAAGATAAGAATAAGGGTTGATATAGCCTGTTGAGGGGAAAAAGCGGAACGTATAGCACATCAAGTAAAGTGAATTCATGGAAATGTGCTATATAGTTGTGTAAAATACAAAAAATGTATTTCAATCTCCGTTTTTTTTTAAAATTTCTAATAGTATTTTTTTCATATTTATATATATTTTATGTGTATTGTATTATTCATCAGAAGACAAGGGCATTGTTAACTATGACAAATTAAATTGTGGGCCATCATTTGTACAAAGTTACACAGCATTATCAAAATCTTTATTATCATCATCATTATTTGTTAATTTATTATTATTATTAGTACTGTTATTATCATCATCACTTTGACAAATATTGCTTTTACTTTAATGTATAATCATGGAAATTAGTCCTCAATATTAAGGTCAAAGTTTTGTTCTGCTAAAAAAAGACATCAATTATGGATCCACTAAACAGTTTGTCAAACTCTTCCTCTGTGTGTGTGATAATTTTAAAGTTAAGCCAGGGAGAGAGAGAGAGAGAGAGAGGGAGAGAGAGAGAGAAGAGAGAGAGAGAGGAGAGAGAGAGAGAGAGAGAGAGAGAGAGGAGAGAGAGAGAGAGAGAGAGAGAGAGAGAGAGGAATGAGGGAGGAAGGAGGTGGAAGTTGGAGGGAGAAAGGAAAGACTGACTGAAGGAGGAAGAACAGTGGAGAAAGACGGAGGTGGTGAATTAGATTGGGGGGGGGGGGGGGGGGGGGGGGGGGGGGAGAGAGAGTAGGTAAGAGAGGGGAATAGAGACGGAGAAGAAAGAGGAGATGAGTGTGAAGGGAGGGGAAAGAGGAATGGAGAAGAGAAAATAAAAGTGAAAGGGAAATGAGATAGCCAGAAGGAAGGAAAAGAGGAGGACTGGAAGAGAGAGAGCAGAAGGAAGGAAAAGAGAGAGAGGAAATGGATGAGAGAGAGATAGAGAGAGAGAGAGAGAGAGAGAGAGGACTGGGGGCTATTTATAGAAATAAATTACAAAGAGAAAGAGAGATTTTATCCATTTCCGGTAATGGATCTACTTTCGATTTCGGGTAAAAGCTCCCGTAAATTCAAAATGGCTGCTGCTGAAATAAGGGTACCCGCTTTAACGCATCTCAAAAGCAACTTTACGCATCGAGTTAAGACCTGAATTGGGTCTTATTTAAAGATTAAGATGCAAACCTAGTTGTACTAATAAAAATCTCATATGTACTCGTTTTTAGCTCTTAGTAAATGGCCGCTACTTTTTACCTATTTTTTACATAACAAAAAGAGAGAGAAAACTTGTTTGGAATTCAACGAAAATGATACCACTCAATAAATAAATTCATCCTGCACAAAATGAGACCTAAAATATCAAAATTGATGCACAAATGAAAGAGCAATCTAATTTTTACTGGAGGTCACAAAAAAGCAGCCTCAAAATCTGGTTGCAAGATTGACGCGATAACTGAGGCTATCGGGTAAGCGCTGAATCGGGAGATATCGAAGTGCCTATCTACACGTACACGGTAACCGGGCACCTAGACCTAGCCTCAGGATCTACGTACACGGTAACTCCGGTAACTGGTTTGCCACTACAATACAAGCAATGGATGGACCTCGCTCTGTATGTGTGTGTGTGTGTGTGTGTGTTATTTTTAAAAAATCAATTCAATATAACCCATTAAAATTAAAGTTAAAGGCGAGATTCAAGGTTACCATGTGTATGTTACTATTACTGGGTGTACTGTGTACGTAGATCCTGAGGCTAGGTGCCCGGTTGGTAACGAAAATAATGATGATGATACCAAGATATCTGCGATATTCCTCCTTATAAAGAAGTTATGCATCTTTAATTGAACCCCCCTAAAACTTAGAGTAAAAGCGAACGGCAATTTCCAGTCATAACTTTCTTATGGGCGAGTTGGGTCACAATTTGACTCCGACTGCTGCTGCTCACTAAACTGCCTAAAGTTACCGTGTACGTAGACACTTCCGTATTAATTATTTATTATTTTTCATAATGTGGAAAACTTCCCCTTAAAATTAGAATTGAGTTTTTCCTCGGTAAACGTTAAAATAGATTTTCGAAAATGGCAACTAACAGTTACATCCATAAGCTCACAAATCCAAACTACTGCTTCCCTAGCTTCTTCACCAACACTACTTTCAGAGACAAGAAATATAAACATGTGGTTTTACATAATATCATATACAATGAGTAGTTAAGCTTTAAAATCTCATTTTGCTTTGGGCCTACTCTGTGTGGAATGTGGAATCTGGCTCATGTCCCGCATTTCAGCCCAATTGTTAATAGTTATTAATATTTAGAGAATATAACTGTGATAGGACACTTTTTTTTTTGGTAGTGTCAATTGCCAAGGACCTTGACAATTGTCAAAGGAAAAGGCTATTCGGACCGAGTCTGAATTGCTTCCCGTGGCAATTCGGACCCGAGTCTGCATTGCTTCCCGTGGCAATTCGGACCCAGAGTCTGAATTGCCTCCCATGGCAATTCGGCCCCCGAGTCTGAATTGCTTACCGTGACAATTCGGACTTGAGTCTAAACTAAATAGAACTCCGTGGCTAATCAGGGTCGAGTCTGAATAGTCTCCGATTGCTCTTTGATTTGGAATACTGCAATGCAATGTGCCCGAATGATGAACTTATATCATAATAGTATCATTCGTGAAATTCTCAGTTACTATTCCGTTTGCAGTTATAGAAACCATATTGGTCTTCCTAAACACACAAACACACTCATGAGTATCTCTAAGTAATTAAAAACAGAATAATCACACACACACACTCACTCCCCCCCCTCCCCCAACAACCATTTCCACAACCCAAGAGCCGGCGGCTTTTTCTCTTTGATCTCGTATCACCATGTTCTCCCCTGCGTCCAGCGCCTCGGTCGTTTGTGGGTTACCCCCCAATCCCATTACCAGTTGATCATTTTCTCTTTGTATTCAACCAGTGCTTATTTTATTAATAGGCACCTAGTCCAGTATATTATCTAATAATATTATTAGACGTATATTAGTACTCTGCCCCTACCTGAGTGGCGGGGCTCTATGGCATGGTTTGCTGCCAAGAATCGCCTCTATTATAATTTTTAGAAATAAAACAGCATATTTTTTAAATTAAAAAAGAATTAAGATAATGCCTTTTGCCGAAGCCCGACCCATACTGCCTTTTGAATGAAACGCTCAATGCCCAAAGTCATATTATTCTCCTTGCCCCGCACTTTTTCGCGGCCGCAAATGGCAAAATATATAATGTAGATATGTCATGCATGTATCTTTTGCAACATGCTCATGGCAAATCAAATAAATCTTCCAATCATTACACAAAGACACTCTTTTATCTATGCTAGGGCAAATTGATTGTTAACGTTGTCAATAGCGACTACAATTGTAATCTTCCCAAGACCACGAATATTTAGATCTATGTTTTAAGTTTGTTTGTTTGTTTGTTTGTTTTAAAGGCGCTTGCAACACATTTGTCATATTATCAGCGTCAGTAAAAAGGGAGAAATTGGATAGTAAAAAGTTCTAGAATTACAATTAAAAATTACCCAAGAAAAAGTAAGACAAAGGGGAATAATAGATCACCGCTTTTAAAGGTATAGTCATCTTCGGGAGTTCTAAAACGTGACTTGCTCGCTCACTCGCCCTCCTACCGATTGACAACTGAGAACGAGCAGCTTCCCCCCACCCTACCACACTTCACTTTCGACCCAGCTTCCACTTCCGACACTTCCAGTGATTGCGCAGACGCATTGTGGCAGGAGTTCGAATTGCCACGGGAAGCAATTCAGACTCAGGTCCGAATTGCCACTTCGATTGTCAAATCGTCAATTGTCAAGGACTGTGTCAGTTCATCAACTACGCATGTGTACTTTTAACTGCCACGGAGTACCTTTAGTGTCATGAAGTGATGCATTGCCACAGAGTGATGTTATTAATATCAAGACAATATTAAAATTAATTAATACTCTCTTTTATTCTTCTTTCTCTTTCTCTGTCATTTTCTCTTTTTTTCTCTCTCTCTATCTCACTTCCTCTTTTTGTCACGGACCTTACCAGTTGGTAAATCGTCAACTATTTACTATTATTTGTCACGGATTGATCTTGTTGCACAAATGTTTTACGTTAATTGTTCTTTATTAAGACGGTGAGCAGTATATTTCCTTTAAAATAAAGGAAATCTTACTTTTCTTTTTTAATCTAGGACTTGGCAGGGATTTGCCACTTCGTCCTTCCGGTTTTTTTCTGCTGAATCCGAAATGAACAGTAGTTTTTGTTTTGATATTATTTTAACTTGTCTTGGAATTTGTAGAAAGACATAAAAATTAAAAACAAATGCCAACAAGTGTTGACTCGATCCTTTCCACAACCATTGACAAGGAATGAGTGAAAGTGAATGGAAGAAAGAAAGTGATGTGATTCGAGATTCGTATGCGCGCAAATCGAGGCTCGACTGAAATCACCACATGCAGCTTAAGAGTTCCAATTTGACTCCTTGGCAGTTGATGAACCGTCAACTACCAAGGACTCACTCCTTGGCAATTGACACTTCCTTTTTTTTGTGTGTGCATTTATGCAGAGGCAGAAATACCAGATAAAATACACAAAATGGAACAGAAAAGTGTTGGCGTCTATTTCGTTGTCATCCTCTATGGTCAATCAATACACATTTGTGTGTCTGATTAGTCCCTTTAATGTGTATGTAAAAATGTCATATATTATGTTTGAGGGTTAATGACCGAGGTACTGTTATTTGGCCTGGGATGGGGTGAATGACTGAGATATTTTATGTTTCCTTCATTTTGTAGTATTTTTATGTGCTGTGGGCTACTGCCCCTATTTAATTTTGACAGTGTGTATTTGTGTGTGTGCTTATTTTTCCATTCCTTATTCTTCGTCAAAATGTCCCTCTTTTTTGGCAGCCCTGCACTAGGCTATCCAAGGTTGCCAATTTTCCATATATTTATGGAATTCAGTATTTTATAAACCCTCAGTATATTTTTCATTTACTTGCTGAATGGAAAAAATATAAGTACATATGTCTTTTTACAGGAGTTCAACACTCAGAAGTGGTTGGTCTTTGTGTTTGCGTAAAAGTTTAGTAAATTTTTGCCTCCTGAATTGGCAACCCTGATTCTTATCTAAAAAAGCTCTTTCCACCAGGTCTCATAGCAACAGATCCATTAAGTCAATCACTGCTGGGTGGGCAGAGGGGTCATAAAAGAAAGTCCTTTTGTTTGTCCAGCAAGCGCCCTTTAATTTGACTTAAGGATTCCCTTACTGTTACTCTTACTTTAACCGGAGTGGAATTAGTCAATTACAAATTGTGTATTTTTATTTTCTAGGTTCAGCCCAAGCACTGGTCAGCTTAAAAGAAGGTAAGTTGTTTGTAGTTGTATTAGTCGCTGTTTTCCCAATGAATACTATTTTTTCCCCTCATGGTGTTTACTTAGCCCCCCCCCCCCCCCCCCCCCTCCCCTTCTATTATGTTTTTATCAGGTACTTTTAAAAACTTAAGGAATGATTTTGCAGACATTTTTTATCACTTAAATTTGTTCCCTTTAATAAATGATACCATATTGAAATATTGTTATGCACGCTCAATGAATTATACTTATGCTAGAATTAGGGGGGGAGGGGGGGGGGGGGGGGGGGGGAGGCAATGACACAGGCTTTAATCCTTAAAGAATTTAGACATTCATTACATTTTATTTCTGAGGTCAGTGTTAAGTTTGTATCATTCTTAGCTTAATTTTGTTTTCAGTAACCCTGTATTATTGATAACTTGTCTGTATTCTTTTTAAAGGTCTTGGATCTCCCCAACGGTTTGGACATTATGTAAGTACCATTAGTGTGGACTTTGAAAATACATCTCAAGGTGTAGTGGCTTGGAGATGAGGCTATGATAAAAAAAAAACAAAAAAACAGTCGCCTTTGTTACCTTTTGACACAAATTAAGTATAAAAGGGATTGTAAAATGCAAAAGCTCTCCTCTTAAATCAACCGGAAGCCCATTTTGTCCTTTCTTAAAACAAGGGACATGACTCCAAATATATGATGACAATTTAAGTAAAACGAAGTTATGGTTTATGATTTTCTACAACCAGTATTACAGTAAACTAGATTTATTTTCATTTTGGTTCTTTTCATTTGCCTGGGACAGGTCCTCTAATTTCGTGCTATTGCAAAAGTATCTATAGTACTATAAATTTCTGGGAATGTGAAAAGCAAAATCCCAATTCTTCCCATTTTTTGTTGTTGTCAATCTTAGGTTTTAGACTCACTGATGGCATAGTTAGATTGTCATTTAATTTTTTATTTTTTTTATTTAGTGAGTTCAACTACTGTATTGTTTTTTTTTAATGTATGCTTTTTTGTTTTTCACAGCCTGCACGTATACGGAAGAAAAATTCCAAATTTTTTAATGATGACGAACAGACAGATTACCAACCATCCCACTACAGAGACTACCAGAAGGCTCCAAAAAGACGGGTTATTCAAGCCCCATCTGTAAGCATTGAACTGTTTTGGTTTTGCTGTATTAGATTGTGTCAATCTTGTTATTACTGTCAGCCCATTATTTGTATTCTCTTTGAAGGATAGACAATATTCATGTATCCATTTATCAATACCTTGGCTGGAGTCTTTTCTGTGATAGACAGAAGTTTTTCTGTTGTGGATCCTGTTCTAGCATATTTACGAGACAGTGGCCCTATGATGGGATCAACTTTTGTGAATTGTTCCCCTTTGTGCTACTTTTCTCTATAGGTGTCTGTAAAATTTGATCCGCACTTGAACAAAACAGTTTCCCAACAGTTTTGTTGTTGTCGTTGGACATAGTGTTCATGAACTCTACTGCACCAGTATCGCAATGAAAAAAATAGATTCCATTTATTTGGGCAAACCGTTCTTGGTTTCCTTTATTTCAAACCATAGAGGCTACTATTTTATTAGTTTGTCGACAACACAGCACTTCAAGGTTAATTTAAAGTTTAATCTGGAGTAATGGCAAAAGGGTCCATAGTTATGAGATTAAGTAATTGAGAACTGATAGTCATAGATGCAATTTTGAGCATTTGAGAACTTTGTCTTTCTGTACAGCTACAGCTTTTTAAAGCTTAATCAGCAAATTTAAAGAAGTTATTGTGAACTTTAGGAAATTTAGGAAAATTATGAATATACTGATTTTGTTATTTAAAAAGAAAAAGTTTTAGAAGTTGAAAGATGTGATATTTAATGATATTACTTTATAATTAGCCACACCGGAGATAACCAGATCTAACTAGATCCTCTCTGATTGTAAGAATTATTTACTCTGATTTTGATTTGATTTTGAATTTATTAAATATGTGGTTTACCTCCTTTATGTCAAAATGCGTAACTGATTTCTATATGTGATGATTTAAAAATTATTTTTTTTCTCTTCACAGCCCTCTGTCCCACGAGAGGCAGTGGTGTCTGGTATTGACAGGAAAGCTTCTCATTCATCTGGTTTAAGGTTACGCAATCTTCTCAAGCTCCCAAAAGCTCATAAGTGGGTATGCTATGAATGGTTCTACTCAAACATTGATGCGTAAGTGGTATCATAACTGCAGAGTCAGTGACTCTCACGATATTTAAATGTGAAAGTGTGAAAACATTGTCATTATGTAACATTTTAGCAGTAGAGCTTAGACTCATACTCTTTTCTTTAGCTTCTATGAAATTTGCTATCAGTGCAATATGTGACAATTTTGTCCTATCACTGGAACAAATAATTTGATACCTGCTTGTCATTTTGTTACTGATAGATGTTTGAAAACAAAGAGCCACAAACCGTGCTCCCAATCAAATACAAATCGAATCCCTTGTTGATGAAGGAGAGGACAAATAGGATTGTGACTGTTCACTTTTCTTGTTTCAATAGATCAATCAACAAGTGACAGTGAAACGAATTAATAGAGCCATAATGAACATAGGTGTTGTAAAATCCTAATCTGCCCAGACTAAAATAGTAAAATTTGGCATGGGGACAAATATTATACCTTAAGACCTGGACTTGGAGATTTATCTTTTGCTTTACTTTGAAAAACTTTATTTGATATTAATCCGCCTGCAGGTTTTTATTCTATCCATTAAATGAATTCAATATATGAAAAGATCACACTGCCATGCATGTGTCTTGTGTTGATAAATTTGCACTATGGTTTTTTTTTTCCAAAGAAATGATAAACTTAGGGTAAAATTATATTAACTAAAAAATGTGCACAGTTTTGTTTAATTGGTTTCATTATAATCATCATAGTTACATCAGAATCTTTGAGAGAAATAATGAAGAGATTTGTATGGTGCTATGAGAAAATCTTGTGTTTTGGTCAAAATGAATGTTATCATTTTATTTACTTCAGCTATTCTACTATATTTGCTTGGTGATTTACTTTTTATTCCTTCAAGATATCTGATTGTTACTCTTAGATTTAGTGGTCTGCAGTTGCTTGAGTAGCAAAAGTTGAAAATTAGAAAAACGTAATTTGATTTAAAGCATAGCATTTTGTCATATTCCTAAAACCTTATGGATAAAACAAGTCAGCTAACCCCAACTTTCTTAAATGAAACATTAATGATTTATATATTTAAAACCAACTTACAATTTTGAAAAAAGTAACTTATTTTCTAATAAGTGCTCATGACTCATCATATCTCAAAATGGCCGTTTGCATTTTGTGTTGGGGTTTCTCATGGCTTCATCCTACACCACTCCAAATCACAGCTGATTAAGTGATAATATTAATTGTAATGGGTTTGTGTAAAATGAATGTAATTTGAAAAGCTTGATTTGCTTCCTTTTAATTTTGATGCATCGGATACTTTTTTTAAAAGACAAAATAAATTTGTTAAAACCCAACAAAAAGAACAAAAACAAATCATTTTGAAGGCAAGCTTCAGTTGATTACATAGAAGGGTAAGAATACTCTCAGCAGTGACCAACCTATGGGCAAAATTTGCTTTTCTAAACCATATTTTGTATCCTTTATTTTTAAAAAGACAATTGAATTCCACAACATTAAGTTATATTTCCCACCCCCCCCCCCCCCCCCATTTTTTTCTTTTTGCAGTCCTCTCTTTATGGGTGAAAATGATTTCTGTATTTGTATGAGGGAATCCTTTCCATACCTTAAATGCACTAAACTTAGACGTGTGGAGTGGAACAAGATTCGGAGGTTGATGGGAAAGCCAAGGAGGTAGGAAGAGGACATGTTTTTATATATATATATATATATATATATATATATGCTCTGATATTTAAACTTAACCTGTATTGTTTAGGATTAAGGATGATCTTGTTGGAGTACATTTTTTTCTTATTTTTTTTGGATTTATTTCCTTCCATCATCAGGTTTGTTTTAAGTGTTTCCAAAGTTGACTTGAATTTTTGAATTGCCTCAGGCTTGCAGACTCAATCCAACTGACAGGTTTTATTTTTTTATAAGTTCCATCCAATTTGTTGGATAATTTCAAATAAGAGATACGCTAACTTAACTAACTTGCTGAACAAGATGCTTAAAAAGAATTAAGATTTGACCAGTCACCTCAATTCTGTGTTATGTTAAGGTGGACAAGTGCAGCTTTGTGGTCTTGTGATATGGCACAAGTTTTTGGACTGGTAGATCCTGGGTTCAAGTCCTATGAGCGGTGCAAAGTTGAGTCTTTTGAAAAGGCTGTTACTCACTTTCTCTCATTGTACTCAGGTGTAAAAACAATGTCTCTGTCGAAATAAAAAATTGTAACAGGCACGTCTCGTCCTCCATAATGTTAAATGTTGCTTTCAGGCGTGATGTCTTGTCCTACATTTTAAGTGTTGCTGTTGGCTTGGGACCTCCTTTAAAGCACTTTGAGTATATTTAATGAATTTTACGCTATATAAACGCTCAAGTTTTTTTTCAAGACTGGATTTCGAAAATTGAATTTTATGTGGAAAGAGTCTGAAATTTTTGAGACTTTAGTTCAATGGCACAAAACAGTTCAAATGAAATTCTGTCGTTTTGATTTGAAAGTTAAATTTTTTTTCAATGTTTGTTTACCCCAACCTGATAGTACCTGATTGAGAGGTTGGGCCACAATTCATCAAATTTACATAGGACTAGATTGAGGAAGAGTGTCACAAGAAATAACGGAAACAAAAGGATATAAAATTTAAAATAATTCAAAAGATAATTATACTTTCCCCCTGAACAATAATTACCTTAGTTATATCTTCACAGATGTTCCCCTGCTTTCCTGTCAGAAGAGAGGGCTGTTTTAGAGGAGAGGAGAGAGAAGATCAGACATTTACAGCAGAGGAAATCTACAGATGTTAGCACTATCAAAGATTTACCTCCAGAAATTCCATTTCATTTAGTTGTTGGCACTAAAGTTACGGGTAAGTAATAAAAACATTCTATGATGTTGACACAAATAATTTTGTTCGTAAACGAATGCAAAGATAGGTTTATCTGAATAAAATCCTCTACACTTAAGGGGGTACGAGGGGATGACTAAAATCTACAATTTCATACTTATATTGATGAAACATATTGTACTCAATAGCAATTGGCAAAAGAACTTTAAAAATAGAAAATATAATTTGAAAAAAATCATCCATTACCATGGAAACCAAAAAAACTAAGGCTTCTATTGAAATAAAATTTGGCATCTATATTGTTTGTCCTATTACTATTGTCTAAAAGTTTACCCAAGCTTTTCGAGATAAGGTGTATGGTTTTGAATTTATGGCTGATTTATTGATGGAATGTTTTTAAGTCGTGAAATTAGGGAATTTTTAGACCCAAAAAAAGCTTTCCAAAAATTTTTATTAAAATATCAAAAAAATCTTTGGCATTTTTTTTTTTGTTGATATATGTCTTGTCCACAATATCTCCAAGTTTCAAGATTATATATTAAAAACTGTGAGAAGAGTTAACTTTTGTATGTCAAAAAAGAGACGAACTGAGAAAAATGTCGTTAAAGTTAGAGGAGAAATTTTTAAAAAGTATTTTTAGATGGATCAACCCTGATTCAAAATATGAATTACCAATTGCTGGGAGATAACTGTATTTCATACTCGATACTATAATTTCAGGTATTCTCTTAGCTTTCTAATTATGTGGATACTAATTTGATAGAAACTTTTCTTGCTAAAGAGTTTTCGTTTATAAATTTTGGCGTTTTGGGGTCTTTTTGATGAAAGTTGTATAAGCATAGGGGTTGAAAAATCGTTTGAAAAAGTAATTAAAAAATTTTTTTTACTGGTATAAATGGTAGAAATCGAAAGTTGAATAGTTTAAGTTCCCAAAAATGTAAATAACTCAAATTTGGTATTGGGCACCAAAATGGCAAAAATTACCCTCACATACCTCCTTAAGCAATGTACAACTTAAAAAAAAAAATAAATGGGGAAATGTTATGTACAGTGAATTGCAAGGTATATTTCATTAGGCACAGCTTCTTTTCCATATCTTTTGGTGCCAATAGGAGAAGAGAAAGCCAACTTTCCATCTGAGAATTACATTCAGGATAAAATGAGACCAGCTCAGAGACATGGCAGAAAACTTCATACCTACATCATGGAAGACAAAAGATTCCATATCTTTTTTCCTCACTCTAATGCATATACATTTATGCGGACCAAACAAAATGCCCTTTGATTATAGGGGACATGGATAACAAAATAAGAAAAAAATATAAATTAACATTCCAGACTCAAAGCCTTATTCAGCCAACAGCAAAACTACAAAATAGAAATTTTAAAAGCAAGATCAGAAATTTACTTGTATTGGATTTATCATTTTGCTCTCTCTCTCTCTAATTTAGATTTTAAAAAAAATGACCTTCATAAATTTCAAGTTTATTTCTCATCAACTATTCATTAAAAAAAATTGTATTCACTGTTTAAACTATGCATATCTTGATTTTGTTTATAGCAAGACTGCGCAAGCCTCAAGATGGCCTTTTCACTGGAACCATCGCAGCCCTCGACACAGTGGATAATTCATACAGAGTTAGTTTCGATAGACCTGGTTTGGGGACGCATTCCATACCTGATTATGAAGTTTTGGTGAGATTTTCTTTTTTACTTTTAGGGTATTAGAAACTTGGCTCTTCTGCATTCCATCTTCCATCTGTGAAAAGAATCTGTTCAAAGATAATTTGGGATCAAACTCCTTCACTCAGTGACTGTACTGGATTGGTGTAGAGTAGTGCGGAGCGGTCCCAAGCATGTTTAGGACCGCCGGTTCTACGGTCCCTGGGAAATGAGAACCGCAAGCACTGGTTCGAACCGGTTCTTTTTTGACATTGGCCATTCACAAGTCTCGTGGGACCGTCAATGAACCGGTTCTTTTTCGACATTGGCCAATCACAGGGCGTCCTTGGGACCGTCAGACGATAGGAACCGGTCCTGCAGTAGATGGCTGTAGAACCGCTAAGTGTAAGTGAGAGCGGAGAAGGTGTGTTGCCTCAAAACATGAAAATAGTGCAATAACACTATCCATTACGCATGTGTTTGTGTGTGCGCGTGTGTGTGTGTGTGTGTCTGCGAAGATTGATGGAGCGGGTCGGGTCAATGTTAGGGAGTGAAAGGAAAAGGGATTGTTAATATTTTGTGTCTGTGACATGCTGGACCAAAAGAATGGGAAGTGGGAAGAGTTTGTTGTGATTATTTAAATTATTATTTTTTTTTTGGGGTGGGGGGGGGGGGGGGGGGAGTTGTTGTCTCCATTCCTTTTTTCTCTTTTCATGCGGCTATGTGGTCTTGTGGTATGACACTCGCTTTCGGATCGGAAGGTCCTGGGTTCGGGCCTCGCTCGGCTCCTAGTTTAGTCTTTGAAAGACTCTTTACTCACATCCTATCACTGTACTCAGGTGTAAAATGAGTACCTGGTCGTCAACATTGTTGTCTCTGTCGGAAAAAATTGTAACATCGCCTAACAGACGTCATGTCTCGTTCTACATGTTACATGTTGCTATTAGTCAGGGACCCGTTGTAAAGCGCTTTGAGCACATTTAGTTGTTGTCTCCATTCCTTTTTTCTCTTTTCGTGTGGCTATGTGGTCTTGTGGTATGACACTCGCTTTCGGATCGGAAGGTCCTGGGTTCGGGCCTCGCTCGGCTCCTAGTTTAGTCCTTGAAAGACTCTTTACTCACATCCTATCACTGTACTCAGGTGTAAAATGAGTACCTGGTCGTCAATATTGTTGTCTCTGTCTGAAAAAATTGTAACATCGCCTAACAGACGTCATGTCTCGTTCTACATGTTACGTGTTGCTATTAGTCAGGGACCCATTGTAAAGCGCTTTGAGCACATTTAGTGGATATTGCGCTATATAAAAGCTCACTTTTTTGTTTCTCTTTCAATTAAAAAAAAAAAATTCTATCTTTGGATAGGACGCTGTCTATCCCAAAGTACTTTTCACCAGATCTAACAAACCCATTCACTGCTGAATAGACAGAGATCAGAAGAAAAAAAAGCTCGACTGCACCCGGGATCAATCTCTGGCCTCTTGCGTGTAAAGAGAGTGCTCTATCAACTGAGCTATCGGGCCCCCCAAATAATCTAATTGTGGTTTTTAAAAATACAGACGTTATAATTGTTATTTTTGAAGAAAGCTATAGTATGTGAAACTTGTATCATTTGATTAGTTAAAACACCAAACAAAATAAAAATATTATTGTATCATCAAATGACAACAATGCGATAGAAAGGAGTGGTGACGATAGATAGCCAAAAGAAAAAAATCAGACCAGCTAGGTTTGAAACACACACACGAACACACACATACACACAAACACACATCTTACAGTAGTCACATTCATTTCAAAGAATAACCCATTAGAGAAGAGGGGTGATGTCGTCAAAATAGATCATTGTCATTGTGATCATTAGTGTGTAGTAAATTAGGAAATTTACCTCGAGTAGTGGAATCGTCCAAGGCGTCTCGCGGCCCCTCTTACCCCACCACACACATGTGCAAGAGGGGGTTGGTGCGATTAATTAAGTGGGATGGGTGATAAGGCGAACGACCTAGGCAAAAGAACCGAGAGAAAGATAAGAAGTGAGGACCGCCAACGGTTCTTCACCTTCGGACCGGTCCTCCGGTCCCAGCTAAGGAACCGTAGGACCGGTCCTCAGCGCGGCACTAGTGTAGAGCATGCTAGTCTAGCTTGTAGTAGCAAAGACTCTGATGTCTAGGCGACATTTTGTGAATGAGATGTGAGACTTACTTTTCTTTATCTGATTTTCATAAATTTTAGTGTAACTTTTCTTTTTATATTAGGTTAGTGCCATTATTTTAATTTGTGGTTCATGGTTTAGATTAAATTGTGGTCAGGTTGTTTAGTTATGAGTTATTTTATTCTTTCTCATTGCAACTTCTATCTTCGATAAGGCATAGTTGTATTATTGCTTTCCTCTTAGCTCTTTATTTATCTATCGTCACTTCTTATATTATTGTTGATTTGTTTTGATCTGGGGTGTGTAAATGAACTTAAAGTGCGTATTCTAATTCTGATATAGTGGTTTAGTGGATTGATGTAGAGCATGTCAGTATAGCCTCGTAGAAGCAAAGACTGATCTCTATATTGCATTTTGTGAATGAGATATGAGAATTTGTTTACATTATTTGCAAATTTTATAAAATCTTGTAATGGTAATTTCTTCCATTATTTATCAGGCTATTTTTTTCAGACCATTTTACCTATAGAGTAGGTATCATTTAGAAAGTTTTAAGCTTAGAAAGTTATCAGTTTATTTCATCTAATTGTAGAATAATTATTACATTTTTTAATTCTTTTTTTGGGGGTATTGTGGCTCAGCAGTATGGTCTTTGCATTGTACCCAGAAGATACTGAATTTGCTTTCCCCTTGCCATGTTGGATGACCTTTAGCAAGTTACCTTGCCCCAATTCATTCCAGTCTTCAATTGAAATAGATACTAAAAAGAAATTTCCTCTTGGGGACGAATAAGGGAAATTTTATTTTGCTAATTTATTTCATTTGTTTATTTAACAGAGCGATGAGCCACCAGACAGCATTCCTATATCAGCATTTCAGGAGAAACCCAAACGAGTGACAAAGTCATTATTTCCGCTTCGATTTATTCCTGGAGTTGTGGATGCTATGGTAAAATATACTGAGGGGCAATAGTATTGCAATAAGACTCAGATGACTATTACTTTTGAATCAAGTCATAGTCAGGGAAACAAACATAAAATGTCAGGTTTCAACTATCATAAAATAATTCGTTCAAAAGAATTAAGTTAATGTTTCTGTTTGAATCTCAAAATTCAGTTCATCGGGTCAAAATCCTCAAAATGTTGTGATGCAAAACTTTTTTATATGTCGAGATTAAGAGGTTTGAATCTTCAAAAAAAGACAAAATTTAAATGTTGAGATGAATTATAAACCCAAACAAACTGTTTATATCATAAAACTTTGAAAGTTTCAAATGGAAGATTCATGACGCTTATACTAATAATGTCCACTTTCCATCACTATAACAGCAAAATATGACTTGTTCATGACTCATACCTTTGTATGATTCATTGCTCTGGTAGTTCATTCTTGACTTCAAATGTCATGATGACCTTTATGCCACTAGATACTATTGCCAATGAAAGAGGCGTTTAACCTGCTCCGGTCATAGTCTGAAAATTATGGCTCTCCATCAGGGTGCATTTGCCTTTAATAGGACTAAAGGGTTAAAGTTTAACAAACTTAAGTCGATAACAGATCATAATTTTTAAAATTACATTCTGTAATTATTGTCAACTGTTTTTTCACAATTGCCAAAAATGAATGATAGCCCCTTCCCAAATAAATAATCTGTTTGTGGGGGTTGGATTAAATTCAGTCGAGCTCACAATCCACATTTGAAAATTTTTTAATCTCAAAAAGCCCATTGATAGTCATGAATTGGTGCTTAGTAAGATCTTTACTTAGATAATTGTGAAAATAGGTAAAATATGATTAAGAATGAACAAGTGATGCTGAATAAGAATCACAATTGTTATCAAATTTTGATAAATTAGGTCTCTCATAATATCATTCAGATAATGTTCTATATATAGCCAAATGACAGGTTGCATTTACTATCCCTTTATGGAATATGTCTCCTAAGAAAAAAAAAAAAAACTAAACAAAAAGATTAATGTGAATTAATATGTTTAATTTTAATGAAAATTTCTTCCTCAGTTGCAGTCTATAAACACAAATGGCCAAGATCTCGGTTTACCAAACTCTAGGGTAAGTTTTAGGGGCCTTGTTTTGAGTCTTTTAATGACTTAGCTTTATAATTTCTCTTAAAAAGTTAATTGTAATAAGTTCTGAAAGTGAAACATTTTGGAACGGATATTGATGCAGGTAAAAATTTTGAAATGGTTTTAATAATGGTACAATGCCAGGGACAAAGCCGAAAGAAAAGTGCAAGAAAAGAATAGCCTTCCTTGATGAGGGATCAAACCATAGACCTAATTATCAGTTATCTTTGCGAGTCCTAGATAGCACATCGGATCATAATCAGGATATATGAGATTTGATCCCCAGTCTGGGAAGGGTGTTTTTGTCATGCCATGTATTTTTCTTAAAATGTGGAATACAAATGAAAACTGATTTTTCCTGGGTGGGGTTCCTGACCTCCCATAGTGGACAGAGAGATACTTGCTGTGTCTTCTATCCTCCTGTATCTGTTTTCCAATTGCTTTCTATCTTTGTCTTGGAATGAGATTTTTCTGACCCTGGCCGGAGTCCTTGGCTGGGAGGGAAACAGTCAAATGTATAGTTGGTTTTGGGAGATGATATTTTTTTCCTTGTGAACCATCTCTCTGTTATGTACTGTTATTTTTTTTTAATTTTTAACATATGATTTGTAAACATTTGAGTGCATTTCTCTTAGTTGATCTTGTGCTGGTGTCTGGGTGAAAAAATATATAGGTAATCTCAAGCTAAGTACACTGATAATGTGCTCTTGGAATCTACATCTGTTCCCTATTTGCACCATTCTCCTTTGTCTTACTTTTTCCTCAAGTCCTTTTGATTGTACATCTAGAATGTTTTTTCTATCCAATTTTCATCCTTTTTTCTGGTGCTGAGATGACCTAAATGTGTTACAAACGTCATAAAACCCTTCAAAACAAAAACAAAACGAAAACTGATTTAATGTGAAGACTACAGGTACACAGTCTTTTGAAGCAGGAAAGCATTTTCAATTGTTTTTGTTTCACCTAATTCTGGGTGGGGATCCTGACCTCCCATAGCGGGCAGGGAGGTACACACTGTGTCTTCTATCCCCTTATATCTGATCCAACATGCTTTCTGTCTTTGTCTTGGAATGAGATTACTTGGTTTTTTCCGGACCCTCGTCGGAGTCCTGGCTGAGAGGGAAACAGTCAAATGCATAGTTATTGTTTTGGGAGATGATATTTTTTTCCTTGTAAATCATCTCTCTGTTATGTATTATTATATTGGTTATTTTTAATGTATAATGTAAGCATTTGAGTGTATTCCTCTTTGTTGGATTTTGTGCTTGTGTCCGAATGAGACATAGGTGATCTCAAACTAAGTACATTGGTGGTATGCTCTTGGAATCTACATCTGATCCCTATTTGTTCCCATTCCCCTTTGTCTTACTTTCTCTTGGGTGCTTTAATTGTACTTCTAGAACTTTTTACTATCCCATTTTCTTCCTTTTTACTGGCGCTGATATAACCTAAATGTGTTGCAAGTGCTGTAAAACCCTTAAAAACAAAAAAACAAACAAGTTTCACCTAATTTGTTAAATATGTGGAAATGCATTTATTAATAACTGTACGGTATGCGTGTATGGAAAATAAACTAAACCATATTAGGGGTATTGTAAAAGTTATGGAATTCATACATGTCATGAATTATAATGTGAACTAAGGGATGGATGGTGGTGGTAGTGGAGTTGCAGTCTTGCCACTTAAACAGATTATAGAGGCAAATAGCTGAAAATATTGTTTTAGTCAAAACTTTATTTGTGGCCAAAGTGAACTGCACCTGTTCACTGATTCTAAAACCATTTGAAGTGACAGTTCATAGAGATAAGTGTGGACAATATGCATTTTAGGCTAATAAGGACTGTTTTGTATGGCTATTTGGTCTTGTAGTATGGTACTCGCTTTCAGATTGGAAGGTCTTGGGAACTACATACTTGCTGGTAACATTGAGACCTTCAAAAATACATTCCAGACTTGATTACACAAAGAATGATAATTGGGGGTTGTTAATATTCTGTAGTGTACTCATTTTATTAAAATATAACCATGTCTTCATTCCAGTTCATGCCTGGAGAGGGAGAATCTGAAGTACCTTCACCATTTAAAGGCAAACTGGTTAGTCTAGAAGGTGGTACATACGGAGGGTTTCCTATTAAATTTTTAGTCCTTGTGGTGAGTGCTTTGTTCAACATTTACATAAGAAATAATTCATTTTGTTTTTAGATAGTCACTTCTTGAAGTGGGAGTACCAACAGCTAAACTGGTAAAGCACTGAACTCAAAAAGGCAAACAAGATCCAATTTAAGATCTGGGTCGATGCAGGATTATTTATTCTGACCGCTCTGTCCACCCAGCAACGACTATGCTGCTGTTTCTGTTAGATCTGGCACAAAGTACTTTGTGATTGCATGTTTTCAAAGAGTGGTGGACAATTACTACCATCAGTGAACACTGGCTTTATGAGCATTGTCCCTGCTGAACTACTTGAAATAATATTTCATTGTTTATAAAAAAGAATTGAAATCAAACCAAATTGGGAAATTGAAAATATTTTTCACAGTTATAGGAGAGCACATTGTTATAGGAGTGCCTCTATGTTTATTATGGTATAAATTTGTTTAGTAATAAATTATATTTAATTTATAGACAAATTCATTTGTTCAGTGTAATGTAAAAAAACAACAAAAAAACTAATGCGTTGACCAGTTTTTCATAACTTTGCACCATATTTATCATGATACCAGTTGGTCTCATATGATTTTACACCCCTTAAATGACATTGTTTATATTTTTTTCATTAATTGTGATAATGCAACTATATTTAATCTCTTCAATATTCTTTATCATTGATCCCATCCATGTCTCCACAGACTCGCTTATCCAAAATTTTACAAGTTAAAAAAGACTGGATAAACCAACTTAGCCAAATGAATACAGTAGCAGAAAAAAAGGTATTTTGTTTTAAGTCTGAATATTTGATTGTTTGGAGTTATTTCTTAACCTATTTTGTACTTTGAACCAATGATTTTTAATTCATTATACTTCTTCCTTTTAAATTGAAAGGTTGTAGGATCAGGTCTAAGTGGAGATGAATGTTAACCGTTTTGCCCTTTCCCTCTTACATTAAAAATAATATTTAGCTTAATTCAGCACTGCTCATGGTTTTACTCAGATCCGCAGAAATGTTGGAGTCAGAGTAGGAGACACTTAATGTGTGATGGAAAAAATACAGGTACAGTTTCCCACTCTCCAGAAGTTAGCTATCAATGATAGTTTATCATCTTAACTGCTTTAAAAGTGGGGGTTACTGCAGTAAACATTTGGCTTAAAGGCAATCATTCAAAATTTACTCTTTTTTGAAACATTTTATCACCATCATCATTGATTTTGATCCAAAATTAAATATTATATGATCTCTTTCGTTTTCTTCACATTTATATGTAGATTATATATATACAGATAAATGTGAAGACAAATAAAGTAGCAGTTAAACCCCAGCAAACTCTTGGACTATATTTATTGACAGGCATTAAGCTGTGATGTACAGTTAAAATGGTAATCTGTGGTTTATGTAATTATTATAAAGGCGCCTAGAAAATGAATTAATTGCCATTATGATTATGATATTGTGCTCTGTTGAGTCGAAGAGATGGGATGTTCTGTTTTTGTTCCTTGAAAAGTTAGCCGCTCTGCATATTATGTAAGGCAAATTTTTTTCTCTTCATTATTAAACTACAATGAATCTTATCCGTTGACTCACACTTCATGCTTTTTTTATTATCACACTGCGAAGTTTTACAAAGAGTCATTTTTACACCCTTTATTTTACGATACATTTTACGAAAAAATCAACTATTTATCCATCTAAAATATATTTACTGCCCATCATGCATATACATAACATGTTACCTTTATTTAAGAGCATTCTTATATAACTAATTAATTTTCTTATTTCCTTTACTTACTTATTTATTTCTTTGTTATTTATGTATTTATTTATGCGCATATCTAGTTATTTTAATTACTTTGCTGATATTATCTAACCTAGTTTTTATTGCGATGATTTAAAACATATGATAATTTCTGAATGGATCAATAAAGTATTATTATTATTATTATTATTATTATTATTATTATTATTATTATTATTATTATTATTATTATTATTATTATTATTATTATTATTATTATTATTATTATTATTATTATTATCATCTGCATTATCAAACTGGGGCAAGTAGAGAAAAGAAATCAATTATTTCAAGAGAAAAACAGTTTATTGTTAGTTGTGTGTGGCAAGTATGCCTAAGAAATGAAATTATCTTTTTTTCTTGGGAGTCGTCATGCAACCGTTTTTTCTTCTTTTTCATCATTTCAGAGTTCCTTTGATGAGCCAATAAGTTTTGAGTTCCAGAAAGATTACGCCAGTATCGTGGTAGAGTTGGAAAAGCTTAACAAGGATCTCAATGAATACCTCAATGGAGTTCAAACATACTATCAAGATGTAAGCACTCACTATCTCTCTCTCTCTCTCTCTCTCTCTCTCTCTCTCTCTCTCTCTCTCTCTCTCTCTCTCTCTCTCTCTCTCTCTCTCTCTCTCTCTCTCTCTCTCTCTTTCTTTCTTTCTCTTTCTCTCTCTCTCTATACCATGGTTGATCTGATAGATTATGGTGGTGACAATGATTGATGGCATTTCTATTGCCCTAGGTCCCACATGAGGTACACAATTCATGAAACATTTATCTCCAAAAGATAACAACACACACATGATCATTTATTCTTTTATTGCTAAAATAATCTGATTGCGAGTGACATCAATCGGCGGTGAGCAGTCAAGTGCTGACCATCGGGCTTCGGACTGCCGACAATATTGTTGGCACTTTCAAGCCCTAGTTAAGCTAGTTCGGCAATCATTTGGAAACTTCGCTAGTCTTCGATATGACCGCAAATCTCCACAGTCCTGATTTAGCAATCGAGAGAATTTTTATTTGATTTTAAAAAGGACTGTTTATATGTATGGAAACGACTTTTGCATGTCCCAGGATTATGCTTTTTTTTTTTTATTAGCAAAAGCTCTAAATCTAGATTCTATTATTATATAATAGTCCAAACATACTGCTGTTTTTCTGTCAGGCCATTATTGTGAATTAGGTTGTCCCATTTTAGCTCTTGGAAAAGTTTGCTGTTTTAATGGCTTTTATTACTTTACAGATCTCCCCAGACCAGGGTGTGACTCCAACAGAGCAGCCATCTGAAATTAAGAAGAAATGTGATGATGAAGCTGTATCAACAGTCAGACGGATTTGTGTGGTCAGTAGTATTAACCCTTTGAGTTTTTTTACCCTGTGTTAGGTTTGTTTGTTTTGTTTTTTAACAGTTTTACAGTTCAATGTATAAGATGGTATAACTGGTTTGTGATCATACAAATGTATTGGTATTTTCAGTTCAAATAAAGTTTAGTGTAATTGTGGTTAAACTTCTGTAAACACTTTCAGATAAATTTTGAATAAATAGCATAGGTTACACTATGACCAGCCATTTTAATTTTCTCATAATTATCATTCTGCCAATGAAGTGTCATATTAAAAATCTAATATTGCATCAAGCCATAACAAAACCATAATGTGGATTCAAAAGGCATGAACAAGAGCTTTAAAAAAAGGCTTTGAAGCCAGTCTATCACAAACATCTTGTAATCCATACAGAATCCAGGCTGCCATTTAGTAGACTAGGTATAATTTTCCTCTAAACAAGAGAAGCTTGAATTTGACTTGTGAATTCTAGTTATTCTTTAAAGGATGTCTAAGCTTGTTGTCCAATTTGTGAAGTTATCAGGACCTTGACGTTTGAAACAAAATAATCTTTCTTTCTTGTAGTTTTTCACTTAATTCATTAATTTGATTATCCAGTGTTTGTAGTGGATTTAACAATTGACTGTTTGATGCAAAGTTTTATTTTACTGTACTGTTTACCAAAACTAATTTGGCCATTAACTTGTTGTAGATTACATATTTTTTCTAGAGTAGAATTGGCCAACTTGTTACAAATGTTCACCATTTATTTTAACTATTTTTGTTTTTATATTCATGTCGTTTTGTACAGGGTATGCTGCAGAATAAAAGAACAGCCAACAATGAAAGGGTTCTCAAGTTGATATCAGATCTGACCTCCATCATGTTACAGATTAGGGTAAGAGTAAGAGTCTTGATATTTCACTCTATTCAATGTTGATCTATATAAAGGATTCAATTTGAGACCAGTTGTACTCAATGTTCTGAGTTATTATTATTAATTGTTATTATTATTATTATCATCATTATTATTATTATTATTATTATTATTATTATTATTATTATTATTATTATTATTATTATTATTATTATTATTATTATTATTATTATTAATATTATTATTATTATTATTATTATTGTTATTGTTATTATTATTATTATTGTTATTATTATTATTGTTATTATAACTATTATTATTGTTATTGTTATTATTATTATTATTATTATTATTATTATTATTATTATTATTATTATTATTATTATTATTATTATTATTATTATTACTACTACTTCGTGGAATTCCTAGGCGACGGTATCTTATGGTGTCGTGGCATGACGTAATTAGACAGATTGCGCATCGGGGCTCTAACGGGGCCCATTAGAGATAGACGACGATTGGGATTGTTTGGAAGCTTTAACCCTTTGCCCACTAGTCATTATGATATCGGAAATGCTATCGCCGTCTACATCTACGCCAGAATAGAAATAGAGGGTGGAGCCTACCATGATATAACATTTTATGGAGCCCTAATTTCATCATATCAGTTCTGTCCACTGACAGGTGGGTGGGTATCGCTTTCAAGAACTTATGTCCTTATATGAAATCCTGAGTTTTTGACCAATCAACGATTGCTCTTTTGATAGCTCGCTTGTCAACATGAGTCATCTCAGCCCTTGATTTATGTACAGGCATCACAGGCGGGATATGTTGTGTAACTTCAAAGACCACGGTTGACAGAAAGCGATGAATGGAAGCCCTACTATGGCGTGGAGAACGAGGTCTTGTATGTATAGTTACGTCATATCTCAACGCTCGTGAATTCTTAGTAAGGCTGGACTCACAATCAAAACACGAAATCTGTGTTTTAAACTTTTGAATCAATCGAGTAACATCAGTACGTTCGTCTCATTGAGAAATGAAAAACGATATATAAATCAAGAACATCGACAGGAAAATAAGAAAATTATCATAAAATTATAAAATTCGAGAAAGCTGTTTTCAAAATCAAATCTATTACAAAAAAGGTTATTTCTAGACCAATTTTTATGAGACAAAGACAATTTTTCTCCACTTTTCAAGCTGATTCCAACAATGAGGTTTTCAAATTTATCGCAATTAGATTATTTGTCTTTTTTTTTTTAAAATACCCAATTGACTGCTCAAGAAATGAATACGTAATCCGTGATGGCTAGCGAGTAGGTGTTAAATTTTGCGTATCCCTTTCCCACGCAGACGCACACACACAGACACACACACACACACAGACTGAACACACAATGTATGTCTTTCACTTCTGGCCAAAGTTGCCTTAGACTCGCATGATAACAGCGAGTAGGGTGTCAGATTAAACTTCAGTTTTAAAAGTCTAATTCAATTCACACCGTAATAAATCATAATAATGATCATTCTTGATATATTAGAGCATTAAAATATGTAATTCACATTACTATAAAGATATTTTAAATATATGTATTTTGTAATTATTTTAGCGACGATACGAACCCCTTTTAATCGTCGAGCCGAACGATAGGATGCTAGACGACGATAAGTCTGTGGATGTGTTTGTGTGTGTGTGTGTGCGTCTGCGTGGGATAGGGTAAGCAAAATTTAACACCTACTCGCTAGCCATCAAGGATTACGTATTCATTTCCTGAGCAGTCAATTGGGTATTTGAAAAATAAAATAATGACAAATAATCTAATTGCGATAAATTTGAAAACCTCATTGTTGGAATTAGCTTGAAAAGTGGAGAAAAATTGTCTTTGTCTCATAAAAATCGGTCTAGAAATAACCGTTTTTGTAATAGCTTTGATTTTGAAAACAGCTTTCTCGAATTTTATAATTTTATGATAATTTCCTTATTTTCCGGTCGATGTTCTTGATTTATATATCGTTTTTCATTTCTCAATGAGACGAACGCACTGATGTAACTCGATTGATTCAAGAGTTTAAAACACAGATTTTGTGTTTTGATTGTGAGTCCAGCCTTACTAAGAATTCACGAGCGTTGAGATATGACGTAACTTTACATACAAAACCTCGTTCTCCACGCCATAGTAGGGCTTCCATTCATCGCTTTCGGTCAACCGTGGTCTTTGAAGTTACACATCATATCCCGCCTGTGATGCCTGTACATAAATCAAGGGCTGAGCTGACTCATGTTGACAAGCGAGCTATCAAAAGAGCAATCGTTGATTGGTCAAAAACTCAGGATTTCATATAAGGACATAAGTTCTTGAAAGCGATACCCACCCACCTGTCAGTGGACAGAACTGATATGATGAAATTAGGGCTCCATAAAATGTTATATGATGGTAGGCTCCACCCTCTATTTCTATTCTGGCGTAGATGTAGACGGCGATAGCATTTCCGATATCATAATGACTAGTGGGCAAAGGGTTAAAGCTTCCAAACAATCCCAATCGTCGTCTATCTCTAATGGGCCCCGTTAGAGCCCCGACGCGCAAACTCAGTAATTTAAAAAATATTATTATTATTATTATTATTATTTTTATTATTATTATTATTATTATTATTATTATTATTATTATTATTATTGTTATTGTTACTATTATTGTTGTTTTTATTGTTATTGTTGTTATTATTATTATTATTATTATTGTTGTTGTTATTATTGTTATTATTACTATTATTATTGTTATTGTTATTATTATTATGATTATTATTATTATTATTATTATTATTATTATTATTATTATTATTATTATTATGATTATTATTATTATTATTATTATTATTATTATTATTATTATTATTATTATTATTATTATTATTATTATTATTATTATATTATTATTATTACTACTACTTCATGCTGGTTGGGGTTCCTGACCTCCCATAGCGGGCAGGGAGGTACATACTGTGTCTTCTATCCCCTTATATCTGTTTTCCAACATGCTTTCTGTCTTTGTCTCGGAATGAGATTACTTGGTTTTGCCCTGGCGCTGGCCGGAGTCCTAGCTGGGAGGGAAACAGTCAAATGCATATTTATTGTTTTGGGAGATGATATTTTTTTCCTTGTAAATCATCTCTCTGTTATGTATTATTATTTTTATTTTGAATGTATAATGTAAGCAATTGAGTGTGTTCCTCTTTGTTGGATTTTGTGCTTGTGTCTGGATGAGACTTGAAGATGATTTCAAACTAAGTACATTGGTGGTGGTATGCTCTTGGAATCTACATCTGATCCCTATTTGTTCTCAGTTCCCCTTTGTCTTACTTTTTCTTGGGTGCTTTAATTGTAATTCTAGAACTTTTTACTATCGCATTTTCTTCCTTTTTACTGGCGCTGATATAACCTAAATGTGTTGCAAGCGCCGTAAAACCCTTAACAACAACAACAACTACTTCATGGAATGCCTAGGCGACGGTATCTTATGGTGTCGTGGCAGGACGTAATTTAAAAAAATATTATTACTATTATTATTATTATTATTATTATTATTATTATTATTATTATTATTATTATTATTATTATTATTATTATTATTATTATTATTGTTATTTTATTATTATTATTATTATTATTATTATTATTATTATTATTATTATTATTATTATTATTATTATTATTATTATTGTTATTATTATTATTGTTATTATTACTATTATTATTGTTATTGTTATTATTATTATGATTATTATTATTATTATGATTATTATTATTATTATTATTATTATTATTATTATTATTATTATTATTATTATTATTATTATTATTATTATTATTATTATTATTGTTATTATTATTACTACTACTTCATGGAATGCCTAGGCGACGGTATCTTATGGTGTCGTGGCAGGACGTGATTAAAAAAAATATTATTAGTATTATTATTATTATTATTATATTATTATTATTATTATTATTATTATTATTATTATTATTATTATTATTATTATTATTATTATTATTATTATTATCATTATTATCATTATTATTGTTATTATTATTATTGTTATTATTATTATTATTGTTATTATTATTATTATTGTTATTATTATTATTATTATTATTATTATTATTATTATTATTATTATTATTATTATTATTATTATTATTATTATTATTGTTATTGTTGTTATTATTATTATTATTATTATTATTATTATTGTTATTATTATTATTGTTATTATTATTATTGTTATTATTACTATTATTATTGTTATTATTATTATTATTATTATTTATTATTATTATTATTACTACTACTTCGTGGAATGCCTAGGCGACGGTATCTTATGGTGTCGTGGCAGGACGTAATTTAAAAAAATATTATTACTATTATTATTATTATTATTATTATTATTATTATTATTATTATTATTATTATTATTATTATTATTATTATTATTATTATTATTATCATTATTATTGTTATTATTATTATTATTATTGTTATTATTATTATTATTGTTATTATTATTATTATTGTTATTATTATTATTATTATTATTATTATTATTATTATTATTATTATTATTATTATTATTATCATTATTATCATCATCATCGATCTTATGATTATTATTCCGACTACTTATTCTCTTTCAGGATTTCTTGATCGTTTTCTGAATAATTGTTTTACTGTTTTACTCTTTCACAGAAACGCACTGCTTATTATCATCATCATTAATAATAATATTGTTGTCATCATCAACATTATTGTCATCATCATCATTATCATCCATATCTTAGATGTGCCTGTGAATTTTCTCCGATTAATGATTTAAAAATTATATATATTTTTAAAAAGTTGGTAATCACAATCTGATTAATGAAATATATCTTTTCTTATCCTTTCAGACTTTCTCTGAGAATGAATACAGCTCTTATGAGTTTGGGTCTCTTCAAGAAAGTTTACAATGCATCAAGGCAAATTTAGATGCCAATAACATCAAGTAAGTTGTATGATATTGTAGTGACATTTTTGGTGTCTTTAAATAATTCTTACATCACTATTCTGCTCTCAAACAAGTACAGGAGGATACAAGAAAGTGGAAAAAAAATAGCAAAAACAAGACAAGAATCGCTTCTATAAACCTGTCCACAACTAAGTCTGAAAGTCAAACCCCTCTCTTTCTTGACAAGAAAACAAATACAACAAACAAACAAAAAACATATTTAAAAAAAATCAATCTCCCCCCCCCCCCCCCTCCCCTAGCATAACCACTTGCCAACCAATCTGAGCGATCTGATTTCAGGTGTTTGTCCAACTGAGTCATCGTCACATGATTGGATTATTCTTGAAAAATGTAAACATGCTGTGCTTTATGAAAGTTGTAAACATACCCATGAGTTTAGCTGAGCAAAATGACCAATTGTGATGTTGGATATTTTGAAAACTGAACACTTTCCACTATGTGGTTCACTTTGAGCACATTTTGCAATGTGACCAATGACTTGAGCACATGGACAGGTAACAGATAATCCCTACTGATTGAATGGTTTGATCGTGTAGTTGTAAGTCGGTGGATGTTGTATCAAAATATAGGTCAGTTGGTGGATATGGATTATTTTGATATTTGGAACCACTCATTAAGATACTCTCTTCGTTGTTGAACTTCTCAAAAACAAAAACAATACAAATACCCTCTTAGCTTCAATTACTCATCATTTATGATTCTCTTCGAGAAATTGTACTATATTGTTAACTCATTAATTTAGTCCTTTTATTGAGAAAGTCAAATTTAGTAGTCCCACCTGTCTAATTTAGGCCACAGCACAGACTGTGCTAACAAATTCAAATAACCTCTGTGATGTTGATGGAGCTAAAGTCTCTATTCTTTCTCTTCTGGATCTTAGTTTGACATTTGACACGAAGGATCCCTCAACTCTTGTCATATGCCTCTCTGAATCTTTCGGCCTGTCATTGGAGTAGTTTAAAACATATTTGAGTGATGGTTCACAGTCAATAACTGTAAAGGGGGATAAGTCCCTTTACTATCCAAACTATAGACACAACCGCTGGGAGGTATAATTAGCAAACATTAATTTGTCAAGAGTAATCTGATTACACTCTCCTTTGTACATCATCTGATAAAAGCCTAAAAAATAAAACAATGGATATCTGGGTTGATAACTGGATGATAATTAGATTTTAAATGAACAAAGTAAAGACAGAGATTTTATTTTATGAATTTTATGAAAGTCGTTAAAGTAGATCATTCTATTTTTGGTAAATATCCTATTACAACTGGTATCGGTTGACTAGGATAATGAATATATGTAGTAATCATGTCATTTAAAAAAAACCTGTGTTATGAATTTAAAGTTGATTATATTTGAGCACATTTAATGTTTTTGTCCACAGTGTATTTCAAAACAATGTAGAGATTCACATCAATCACATCCAAACTGGTTTGAGCCAGATGGGAAACTTGCACGCCTTTGCTGCATCTGATCCCAAGAAGCCAAAGTCTTAACAGTTGGCAATTGAAGAAAAGAATTCATCCAGCCAAACATCTGATCATTTACAGCATGGATAGCAGAGTTGGAGCCAATCTGATGCCAAGCCGAACTTGTGATGGGGAGGGGGTTAAGTTGCTCCCCTTTGCCAGTAAAACTTCTTCTCTTTCAAATCAGTTTTGAAAAAAAAAAAAGAAAAAGAGCAGGTTGTTTGATCATTGAATCATACATGCATAATCTTGTGTGTAGTCTTGATAAGCTGGTAAATATCATTTTACAATTTTCTGAAACCCTTTTATTTATTCTTGATATTTAAGGGTAAGTGAAATTGATACTTCAGCAGCTTTGCTTGGAGAAAGATAAAATGACAGTTCACATGGTATACAGATACAACAAAAGGTCCTTTTTAAAAATCTGACCATGACCTGATCACAAAACTCAGAGCACAAAGTTTTGTATGGAATGACTGTTCAGGAACAGACTTGTCTGGTTTTCCAATCGTTAAGTGAAAATAAATTACTCAGCCAATCTGGAGTCTGGTTAATGACAACTTTTGACAGATTTAACAAGTGTTAATGACAACTTTTGACAGATTCAACAAGTGTTAATGACAACTTTTGACAGATTCAACAAGTGTTAATCACAACTTTTGACAAGCTTGTTGTTCCCACCAAGTTGCAATTATCTGAAGTGAATCAAATGTGTGATAATCAGATGATTTATCAATTTTTAATGCTTAATCAATTTTTAATTATATTTGTCCTTAAACTAACTAGGGCAGGTCGCCCCAAATCCATACACTTCAAGGTAAGTTACATAAAACTGTGTTTACATAATTGTCTTTAACAGTGAATGTATTTTTCTATAATTTTGAAGATCTCGAACTTCACAAAAATCATACGGGTTATTGTTAACAGTTTTTTGAAATATCGTCAAAATGAAATAATCATATAGTATTTGTCACTAGTTGAAACCAAGTAGTCAACCACGATTTTTTCACACAATATTTCAGTTTCCACCACAATAATAATGTTGATAAATCAACAGGAAGTTCAAAACGTATAGTTCAACTGGACATGCAGATGAAAAATTCAGCTTATTTCAATAGACAACAGGTCCTAATTTTACACCTGAATATGGAAAGAAACTATGAGTGCAGAACCTCTTTCAGAGACTCAAATATTCAACCATTCGCAGCAAGATTTTCAACTTCGACTGAATGGATATGGACGAGTTTGAAAATACGAACAATTTCAAGGTTAAGCTACATACTTCAATATGTCTCAATCACCATTACTAGTATGTCTGCCATTTGTTAAAAGGGATACCCCAGACATACACACCATTCATCTGGAGCTGAAATTCTACATCATTGTCACAGAAATTAAAAAAAATAATATTAAGCTGTATGATAATATGATATAATTATATAATATATATATATTATAATATAATTATATTATATATATAATACCTCACACGTATTTACATCAAACCAACTAAAAGACATCAAATAATTGAGTTGCTCAAACAGTAGAGAGATCTGTTGAACCAATTTTCAGTCAGAACTTTTTAAATTTGAGGTACAGGAAAACATTATGGATTTGGGGCGACCTACCCTATAAAATTATTGTTTATAAGAATTTCAGATCTTTTTCTCCTCCTCCTTCATTCTTTGTCTCCTGCTCCTCCTCATTTTTCTTCTTCCTCTTTGTTTTGTAGTAATCCCTTGATGCAGATAACCTCACTCCGATTTTCAGGTTCATTTTCTTACTTATTTCATTTGTCACACTGGGACATTAAACGAAATATGATTGTCCCATAATAACTTTTTCAAATGCTTTTTGGCATTATAATGTTTTGGCAGCTTTATATGCTAACTGTTGGGTGGGGTTCCTGACCTCCCATAGTGGGCATGGAGGTACTTACTGTATCTTCTATCCCCTATATCTGCTTTCCAACATGCTTTCTGTCTTTGTCTTGGAATGAGATTTACGTGGCACTGGCCGGATACTCTGGCTGGGAGGAGAACAGTCAAATGTATAGTTTTGGGAGATGATATTTTTTGTCTTGTAAGTCATCTCTTTGTTATGCACTGTTGTATGTTTTGTTTACATATTATATATGATTTGTAAACATTTGAGTGTATTCCTCTTAGTGGGAACCTATACTTGTGTCTGGATGAGACTTTTAGGTGATCTCAAAACGAAGTACACTGATAGTATGCTCTTGGAATCTACAGCTGTTCCCTTTTTGAATTTATTCCCCTTTGTCTCACTTTTTTTGGGTGCTTCAATTGTAATTCTAGAACTTTTTACTATCCCATTTTCTTCCTTTTTACTGGTGCTGATATGCAAGCACTGTAAAACCCTTAAAAACAAACAATATACTCACTGGGAATGTTATTCCAAAGACGTATGGGGGTGGGGTGGAATGGAATCTATAACTTGTTTATGTCCTCGAGCTCGTCTTGTTTTGCTTAAATTATAAGGGAGCTCTTTGCCCAAGAATGAGACAATTTTTGATTATCTCAAAGGCCTTGTTTAGTGTTTGATGTTCTTTACCTGGAGGGTCACTTAACAGTGCTGGGTTTTTTTTTTATAGGGGGCTTGGAAGATGTATTTTTCTTGGAGGAAAATTATTTTATTATTCATCTATGTTAACTCATGAATTGTTTCAAATGGAGGTATCCTGTTTATGGATGGTTTCACACCAGACATACAGATAGATTGCTTCTGAGATTTACTTTTGTTTCCTATTTGTGCTTGGGATTCGAATCCAATTCACGATGCTACTTTTTTCCATACTTCCTTTGATGTCTTCTGCATGCCAAGAGAAGAGAAAATCTTTGCTTCTCTAGGGTTTCACCAGGTTGCACACCTGATCTTGTATTACTAAATCTTGGTGCTAATTAGCGCATATATATATATAAACCCGATCTCTCTATCTATTTTCTTTTGGTACACCCTGTCTTACATTTTACTGGATTTGATATGACTAAAAATATTACATGTAAAACTCTTAAAATCTTAAAAAATAACCCAGAAATATAAATATCAAACAGGGTGACATCTTACGTCTTACTCAGATTTTTTGTTTAAATATTTAAAAGTAAATAACACAGACAAAAAGTAAAAGCAAAAACAACAGATTTTAGTTTTACTGTTTGTGATTGGTTGGCATACTGATAAATTGCTCTGCTTGTGATCTACTTAAGATCTGTATAAATTAATCCCCTTGTTTTGTTTTTTTTTATTTCTATTTTTTTTTTTTTTTTTGCCTTTACAAGGACAGGTTAACTATAGATTTATCCTTTTCAAAAAACTGTTTTTATCATCTTCCTCTTCCCTGGTGCTAAAACGACTGAGAAGAATTGCTGCAGCTGCTGTTCATATAATATAATTTTTGGGGCGGGTTTAAAATTGTCATAATTAAGTTGATCATTTATTTGAAAGAATAGATTTTGACTACAAAATGTAATGAAATTTTTATTTTTCATAATAAGCGCTGCTTTTTTTGTGTGTGTGTTATAATGCAGACAATAGCGGAGCAATATAGAAACTGAAAGAAGCAATTTATTGTATTGTCCACGTTGGGGAAGTTGCACATTGAATTACTTTCGTGGCATGATGCAACTTATCTTATTTTTAAAAAATCGTGGTTGACTTCCAATTGGCTTTGTCTTTTGTTTTCTTCATAATGGAATTTATTTTAGCCCTGTTAAAGCAAAGGGCTGCAGGGCCATCTCAGTACTTTTTCAACATGCCTGTGTCGCAATTAGTATCCCTAGCAGAGGCATGACGTTTGCTAAGTGGTTGTGTGTGTGTGTGTGAGAGAGGGAGAGATGTTTTATACTAAGCATATATTATTATTATATTGAATAAATAAAAAATATATTTCATACATATTTTTTTTGAGTTTTCACCCTGATGGTTTTGATGTTTCTGTGTATATTACAATGTTATATTTGGGGACCTTTCACCAGAGCAAATCATGGTGGCCATTTATTTTATCCTCATTTGGATAATTCATGAGGCTTTGTGTCCTTTTTCTTGGATCATACCATTTGGTTTCACTTTGGCCATGTTGGGAATCCTTTGCTGTGAGGGAAACGGGTGGATTTATTTTTTTGTGAGAGTTTTATTTATTATTCCCTGTAAATTATCAAATATCTCTCTATAATACATTTTAAGTGCATCTCTTTTCACAAGCTTATAATTGCTGTTAGGACTACTGTCATACTTTTTTTTTCTTGTTTGCTAGCTTGTTTTAACTAAATCTTTTAACTATATTCCCTTATACTTATCTTGCTTTTCTTACTTGCACTGAAGTGGCCTGACATAACTGGTACAGTAAAACCACTCAGGGCAAACGTGATGACAAAGTCTATTCTATTCAGGTGGTTCTGGGTGGGGTTCCTGATCTCACCGGCCAGGCGGAGTTGTCGTACCAATAAGGTCGCAGGTTCAAACCCCATCACTGCCGCGAAAATTTTTTATTCTCTATTGTCTTCTGGCACTTTTCTACTCACTTCATCTCTTGTTGTTACCAACATAAGTGCCTGTTCCACTCACTTTTCTGAATTAAAAATTCACCCCATATACCGGAGCATACTCAATTGTTTCTATGTTATATGTTTTGTTGAGAATATTGGCTATTATTAATAGGTATTAAGCTTAATTGCTGGCCAGCTAACTTCGCGTTAGTTGTGTGTGTGTTGGACCCGCGGTCTCCAGTAGTCGGTGAGAGAAGGCTCTAGTAATGAATGACCTGAGTTTGATACGAATTTTTTTGGGTTCGTGGATAGCTCATACGGTAGAGTCATGCTCTCACCGGCCAGGCGGATGTCGTACCAATAAGGTCGCAGGTTCAAACCCCATCACTGCCGCGAAAATTTTTAATTCTCTATTGTCTTCTGGCACTTTTCTACTCACTTCATCTCTTGTTACACTGCAATATGGCACGCTGAAGTTGGGTGACCGATTTATAAAGGGAAAAAATGTTATAACTACACGCTTGAGTCACTCTGCCCTTACCGTTACTCTTACTTTAAGGCTTATGACGGACGTCAACACAAAAATATGCTCCCTATACGCCGAAAATAAAACCATTGTTGCAAAATAATGACGTCTTCGGTACTAGAGTACTCGATGAAGCTCACGAGACCAGTGGTCTCAGACCACTTTGCCGGCTTGTACAATCTAAAAGTTTCAGTTCATATATTGAATTGACATCAATTTCTCTCTGCCCCATACCGACACATCAATGAAAATTCTGCCCCAAACTGACCCGTCACTATCCACTATCGTATACCGTCCACTCTTTTGAGTGCATGTTAATAAACATTTTTGGTGACACCGACCAGTCGACCAGTCGAAGTACTTGTTACCAACATCCTTTCAACTAAATTTATCAACCATCCCCTTTCTGACCATTTCTTGTGGCGCCCATTTTTTAATTGATGGATGAATTGAAAGCAAGATGTGATTAGAGTATGAACAAAAATAAAACCACTTTTCAGGTCTTGTCCGTTTCAACTTCTTTCCTGCCTTCGTTCTTTCTTTCTCTTCTTTACTAACTTTACTTTTTGCCTCTTTTTCCTTCTTTTTTCTCTGCTTCCTTTTCCTCCCTCATTTTTGCCATTTCTCTTTTTCCCTCTGCTGCACCATGTTTCCTTGGCCTTCTTCTTGTGGAAGGCACTGACGGTTTTCCCAGAATTATAATTATACTTCCGTGCCTGGATCCTTGGTGCCTACAGTTGTGTGGTATTGGCAAATTATCGAATGTAGCTGTCGGCTCCTTTGTTTACAAAGTATTTTTTAAAAAATGGACAGCAGGACTCAGTGCTACGGTCTTTGCTAGTTCGAATACCCAGGTCATCTCGCCCTAGCTCAATTTGCTGTGCGGTTGGTGCCTTGGAATAGACCCTAAAGACAAATTTCACCTATGTGATGAATAAAGGGAATTATTTATTTATTTTATTTCAAGTCACATCACAGTCAACAGTTACTAATCTTTTGGTGAAAAAATGTAAGGTAATAATTCCGCACTCAAAAGGTTAAATTAATTTGATGCAGGCTAGCTAGATTTAGAAAAGGTAACTGGAGTTATATGTGACAAACAAATTTCCGCAAAGCTGAAAGGAAAGATAAATATACATCTGTTGTAAGTCCAGCAATGTTGTATGGACTAGAGACAGCAGCTTTAACAAAGAAACAAGATAAAGAAGTTGAGGTGGCAGAAATGAGGATGTTGAGATGGTCACTTGGCTAGACAGGAAAAGATGTGAGAAATGAACGAATTCGAAGGTTGACTGAAGTGAAGAACGTATCAATAAAGATGAGAGAAGATAGATTGAAATGGTTCAGACATGTTAAGCGACGAAAAAGGGGTTACGTGGGAAAGAAAGTAATGGATATACAATTTGTGGGAAAGAGGAAAAAGGGATGTCCAAAGACAAGATGGTTGGATTTGGATAGGGTTATGGACGATATGAAGGAACTGGGCCTGGAGGAAGATGATGCTATGAACCGAGATGCATTCATTATGGCAACCTTTCAAAATGAGGGATAAGCTGAGAAGAAGCGAGATTTAGATAGAGACAGCAAAAAAAAATCTACGAGTATATCAATAGACGTCAAGCTCATTATCTTTTAATTTTTATACGCTTCTCATGAAACCGCCTCCTCTGTGTTCTCATGTGTAAACAACAACTACTACACACTTGTCAGACTGCTACATAATGCTAATAAACTAATCATGATTTTGTTTCTCGGTTGGACCTCAAGTTTTGATTTCTGTCACTGCCTTTTAGCCTCTCTCTTTTTGCTCGAATTTCTTCTGAGAGCCACGGCACACTCCGGCAATCAGTGACAGTACAATGCGTTTTCGGAGTGAAGCATGGTGGTCAAGGACCTTTTGCAAACTAATGCATAATTTATGTGCCGATGTACTTTCACTTGACTTTAAAGATGTTACAATGTCTCTTTTAAATTTATGGAGATCAATTTGACTTTTTGGTCTTGATAAAATTGTTCATTTTGGTCTTTTATATGATTGTAACGAGTCCTTGAAAGATGAGCAAAAAATGATCAGATAACGTAACATCCACGACTTTTATATCTTTAGGTGGACTGTCTTCTTTTACTACAAGTAAATTTAAACAATGTACCGCTTTTATAAGTTGGTTTGTCATTTAGTTGTGTCAGGTTGTATATTTCCAAGAACTCCACTCAGGTGAATCACTATGAAACTTACTTACTTAGGCCACCCCTTGGGGAGCAACATGAGCCAAAAGTCTTCGCCATTCTGTCCTGTCCTCCATAAGCATACGCAGCTCCCGGGTGTTGTCCATTCCTGTGTCATCTAGCAGACAGTCAATGTAAATTTTATTCTGCCTGTCTCTGCTTCTGGTTCTCTCAGGTGGTTCCCATGGCACAAGACTGCTTGCAATCTCCTCCTTGTCTCCAGCAGAGCCCTGCAAGTCTCAGTCTTTTCTTTTGTATCTTCGAGGTCACTGGAGAGCTCTTCATTTGATATGTGCTCTTTCCAGCTTACATTGAAGGCCATCCGCAGCATATGGGTGTAGCAGCCGTCCAGTTGCTTCTCAAGGGCTTTTGTTAGAGTCCAAGTCGCTGCTCCACATAGAAGCAATAACTCTACCGTTGCCAGGAACAGTCTCTTCTTTATTTCCCTCTGTAGGTTTGAACTCCAGATATTTCTGAGTTTGTGACAGGCACTCCAAATATGAAACTGTCCCCCCAAAAAAGTTCCAGAAATCTAGAACACGCTTTTTGTCATGTTTAAAATAATGAATAAAAAATAATTTAATACAGAAAAGCAAAAAAAAAGATAAGAAGAGACATCTGATTGCATCGCTTATAAATATATAAATTTATTTATCTATAGGTAGTAGCATAGTGATAACGCAAAACAAGATATAAATAAAAAAGACAACATTTTTAATGATTGACATGTAAGAAACTCGCAAATGAAGACCAAGCGATTGTTTTGTTTGTTTTTAAGGGTTTTACGGCACTTGCAACACATAAAGGTCATATCAGCGCCAGTAAAAAGGAAGAAAATGGGATAGTTTGTTTTGTTTGTTTTTAAGGGTTTTACGGCACTTGCAACACATTAAGGTCATATCAGCGCCAGTAAAAAGGAAGAAAATGGGATAGTAAAAAGTTCTAGAACTACAATTAAAGCACAAAAGAAAAGGTAAGACAAAGGGGAATTGGTTCAAATAGGCAACAGATGTAGATTCCAAGAGCACACCGCCAAAGTACTTAGTTTGAGATCACCTAAAAGTAAAATGTTCTAGAATTACAAGATAGTGATAGAGAAACAAAAACTTTCATGAAGTGTTGCAAAATAAGCAACAGATTTTCTTCAAGATAATAAAAAAATAAATAGATGGTGAGGGTAGGAATTATGAGAGAAATATAATAAAATTACACAATATTTTTGAGTAAAACAACACACAGTGCTACTTGGTTTAAATAAAACAATTTTTGAAGCATACAATGCCACCAACATTCACCAGATGGCTAAACATCATGAAACTCTTTCCACAAATTACATATCATATCACAGTTTAATTATAATCATTTTGTTGTTGGAATCCTAGATTCCTTGTAACGTATCTCAAGTCTCTAATAAAGCTGTTATATTCAATGTCATACTCCACAGATTCAGCCCAGAATTTATTCTTATAAACAGAACAGTCCAATGAGATCATCAGGGGTGTGATTAGCACATTAACTTATGCACCCTTCTTCATGAAATTGACAGATACAATCAACTGGGCAGAAGAAAAATATCTGAATATTCTAGAAGTGGTCTTGAACCTACAATCCATGAGCTACATTGAATGCCTTTTCCATTCCGCCACTTTCCCCTTAGTATAAGGAGTGGGGAACTAATAGGAATTGATATAACACATAGAAACAAGAATAATAGTGACTTGTGTATTATAATATTAGATTAAATTCATGTAAGTCCTGGTACAAAACAGTCACAAAGACATACATCTTACATAAACAAGCACAAATGTACATACTTCATAGGAATTGCTCACATTTGTAAGTCACAAGTAAGTCACGATGTGTATCTCTCCTTCAAGCAATAATATACAAAAAGCAAAAAATTGTTTTGTTTTTTAAAGCGTTTTACGGCGCTTGCAACACATTTAGGTCATATCAGCGCAAGTAAAAAGGAATAAAATGAGATAGTAAAATGGTTCTAGAATTACAAAGCACTTAAGATAAAGTAAGACAAGGGGGAATTGGTTAAAATAGGGAACAGGTGTAGATTCCAAGAGCACACTATCAGCGTCCTAAGTTTGAGATCACCTAAATGTCTCATCCTGACACAAGCATAGGTCCCCACTAAGAGGAACACAAATCATACTATACATATAAATAAAAAAATGCATTACGGTACAGAGAGATGATTTACAAAATAAAAAATATCATCTCCCAAAACTGTTTCCCTCCCAGCTGGGGTATCCGACCAGGGCCAGGACAGAACCAAGTTATCTCATTCCAAGACAAAGACAGAAAGCATGTTGGAAAACAGACATAGGGGGATAGAAGACACACTATGTACCTCCCTGCCCACTATGGGAGGTCAGGACCCCCACCCAGAAGAAAAAAAATCTTATGGAAGTCAAAGCCTATAGCAAATGTTGTCCGTTGGAAGCTCAATAAGAATTTAATTCTTCTTTGAACTGACAAACTAAGACTAATTTGTGTTCAGCGGCCACTAGTCTGAGGTAGGTGGTTTCATGGAGTTTAATGGTTATTCGCCTTACACAAGTTAACATTTTGTACATAGGGGAGCCACTTGTAGATTGATAAAAAATCTGGATTTCTATTGAGAAAGCATAAGCATGACATACATGGTTGCTAAATCCATTAAAACTGGACTTATCATATTATAATACGTAATAAATATGAGCATCACTTATTATCACATTTGTATAATTTACTTGTATATAAAACTATAATTCACTGATGACCGACATTGGCCACTCTTCATTCTTTCTTTTATTTTTTTTTTTTAATGATTCATAAACCTATTACATGATAATCTCAATCATAATATTCTGTGAATCATGAGTAGATATTTGTGACGATGCAATGCAGATACTAGTGTATAAAAAGAATATATAAATATTAAAAATGGCACTTGCAGGTTCTGAGAAAATTTTTAACTCAAATAAAAACAAATGAAATGGAAAAAAAACAACAAAAAACAACAAAACAGTAAATCAAAAGCCTTTTCAAAAAAAAAAAGAAAAAAAAGGATAACATGTCATTTTAAACTTGAGCTTGAGCTTTTATACAGTGCAATATCCACTAAACATGTTCAAAGTGCGTTACAGGTCCCTGACCTGCAGCAACACATAACATGTAGAACGAGACATGACGCCTGTTTTCCCCGACAGAGACAATGCCAGGTACTCATTTTACACCTGAGTACAGTGAGAAAATATGAGTAAAGAGCCTTTTCCAAGGAGTCAACTATGCACCGGGGCGAGGCTCAAACCCAGGACCTTCCAATCCAAAAGGGAGTGACATACTACAAGACCACATAGCCACACATTTTAAAAACAAAACAAATGAAAAGCAAATTCTACCTGTATCGATGTGTATAACACAATTCACTGATAGCTAAACCAACACATCCAACATGCATGTTTTTATAATAACACCATTTGAAAACAGCCAATATATTATTTCAAATTTATTACAAAGCAGTCCTGGCTGAAGCCATTATATTTGAAAAACATTGGAAATTAGGCAAAGCTGGAATGAAAACAATTCTGTTGCTAAAGATCATTAGTAATTTGAGATGCATAACCTAAAAATGTTATTATGTTAGGACATCTTAGATTTAGATAGTAAAAACGATATATAGCCAGAAATAAGAGGCTTGTGCAACAATTTTTGTTTTATTGAGACATAAGAATAAAAATTCTTAAGCTGCTACACATTAAAATGTCTTATCTCTTATCGTTTTAACTCTAAAGTCACGTTTCATCCTCCTGTTTACCCAGACATAACACCTGATTGAGGCGATGGATCACATTTGATAAATACTGAGAATCTGAAGTGAAACAAGATAGGATCAAATGTAACAAATTAAATCCCTAAACACATACACACAAAAAAGTTAATAATGTGTATTTCTAAAATATCAGAATTGCATTTGTCTAAAATAGAAATAGAAAAAAAAAAAATAAAAAAAAAGCAAATTAATTTTCATCAAGTTTAACGATTTAAACTTTACTGTTTTGTTTTTGTTTGTTTTTAAGGGTTTTACGGCGCTTGCAACACATTTAGGTTATATCAGCGCCAGTAAAAAGGAAGAAAATGCGATAGTAAAAAGTTCTAGAATTACAATTAAAGCACTCAAGAGAAAGTAAGTCAAAGGGGAACTGGGAACAAATAGGGATCAGATGTAAATTCCAAGAGCATACCACCAATGTACTTAAAGTTTGAGATCACCTATAAGTCTTATCCGGACACAAGCACAAAATCCAACAAAGAGGAACACACTCAAATACTTACACTTACATTATATATTTAAAATAACACATACAATAATACATAACAGAGAGATGATTTACAAGGCAAAAAATATAATCTCCCAAAACAATAACTATGCATTTGACTGTTTCCCTCCCAGCCAGGACTCCGACAAGGGCCAGGAAAAAACCAAGTAATCTCATTCCAAGACAAAGATAGAAAGCATGTTGGAAAACAGATATAAGGGGATAGAAGACAGTATGTACCTCCCTTTACTGTCAAACCCAACATAATACCAGATTGACACAATGGCTAACTATAAATAGCACCTGGGCTAAAATTTTCTCTTTTTATATAATTTTCAGAGCAATCCAAAAAGACTTGCATGAATATGAAAATATCTTAGTATCTTTGTTGCTTCTTGGGGCTTCCACCATTTTCTCCATCACCTGATGTCTGTCTCCGGCTGCTTGGGTTGGAATTGCTGTTGTTGTGGTTGCCGTGGTCGGTCCCATCTTCATTTGACTTCAAGGAATTCTTTGCATTTTCTGGACTATTCAGGTCAATTCTGGTAGAATAGTAAAACAAAATATATTATCCATAAAAATGGATGGTGGGTAATATTTTTCTTGAAGTCCTTTTGAGGCATGTCAAATGCAGTGCTAAAATATGAATTCTTTAAGACATTAAAAAAAACCCCAAATCTTTTCTTCTAATATGCAATCTGTACAGTATCCTATCTAGTCTTGTTATACTGTTGATTCACTGGCGTTATGATGTAGCTGTCAAGTGCTTTGAATCTGTTGAAATACTTGTGAGGAACTTAAGAAATCCTCTGTATTATTGGCTAATCTTGCTTTCACCACACAAAATGATTTTGAAATAAAAAGTGGGATAACACTAATAAAATGAAAAACTGCTCAATAAAACGGTGAAATAGTGGTTATACAAAGAATTGAGTAATAAAAGCACTAATTAAGGGAAAAGGGACTGGACAACCGATATTTTCCTTTTGGTAAAATTACCCAGAAAACAAAGCAAAACCAAAAAAATAAAAAACAAAAGAAAAAAAAAAGTTCTATCAAAGTTGATGTGAGCTTGGGCAAAAAATTAATCAGCCCAAAGTTGATTATTTAAAAGTTTATAACATTGTATCCTATTAATAGCTTAATAATTATAAAGTACATTACTTCAAATCCCGATTAATCATGCGAAGTCAAAAATTGACAGAATTGCATTGATTACCCTTTTGAAAACATAATGTTAAAAATTGAATTTTCTGATCAACTGAGGTGACGTCAACATTGAAAAATGACAGTTTTCAACTCATCTCTAGAACTTGCCACTTGCCTGTCATAAATGACTCCATCAACTTTCAGTTTCCTCATCTGCTTTATGACCTCTGGGTCATTGTTGTGAACTCCCCAGACAAACAAAATCAGCTTCTGACTCAACACCTCTTCTATAATGGACATGTCCCGGAAAAGAACCTCTGTATGGAGCACTAGGCCCTGCAAAATACCAACAGAGGGACTTCAATTTGGATCCTCTGAGTTAAGATTTAAGTTTTCAATTTTGCTAAATGAGAATTTTAAAATGTTATATTCTTGGTGTTCTCTGTAAGAAAAGAAAGATTATTCCACTCCTTCCATTGGAAAACCCTCTCATTTCTTAGTAAATACGTAATAGTTGAATAATGCTTTGCACACATTTTATTGGTTTAAAATATAGTGTTAAAGACAGATGATTGGCGATTTAAAATAATCTTTCAGTGCGCATGAATATAAATCCAACTTTTTTCTTTTCTGGATTTAATTGTCATTCAAGCAGATGTAGAAAAATACAAATGGTGAATTGAAGTTGCTACTGTCAGGCATCCAAAACTTATTCGAAGTGGGAGTTAAAATAATCAAAACAATCTCACTCACACATGGCTTGAACACATTCATAATTAATAAATAGGCTACCCTCAACTTCAATTTCATTGTGCCTTCATTGATTAACACCGCTAATACACATTACATAAACAAAAATTGAAAGAAAAGTGCACACAACAACAAAAATAGGCGGATTGTGTTATGTCTAGACAGTCAGATTAATTTAGGAAAAAATGCAAACGCAGGTAGTTAACTAAAACACAGCACTTTAACTAACTCACGGAGATACTGAACTCCTGATAAATGGCAGATGTCATATAAATATTTTGTCTTTATTCACTCAAGCACGGAAATCTCGAAATCACAGAAATCTCAAACTCAGTACAATTCCCTGTTTTAATCCCTCTATTTTGTTAGTATTGACAACACGAAAATCATGAACACTTTCCGGGACCAATACAGAAATCTCGAACAATCTGGACATTCCCTTGAGGTCTGTTGAAATTTTTTTTCGCGAATTGTTTGTGTTGAATGGAAACGAAAGATGCCATCGCTCTCCCCACATATATATATATATATATATATATATATATATGGGTGTGTGTGTGTGCATACACTGAACTGAGGGGAAATCGCGATGCATGTTTGACCAGCGTCTTACGCACACTACCCTGCAACACATTTAGGTTATATCAGCGCCAGTAAAAAGTTATAGAATTACAATTAAAGCACCCAAGAAAAAGTAAGACATAGGGGAACTGGGGACAAATAGGGATCAGATGTAGATTCCAAGAGCATACCAATGTACATAGTTTGAGATGACCTATAAGTCTCATCCGGACACAAGCACAAAATCCAACAAAAAGGAATACACTCAAATGGTTACATTATACATTAAAAATTACAAATATAATAATACATAACAGAGAGATGATTTATGAGGAAAAAAATATCATCTCCCACAACAATAACTACGCATTTGTCTGTTTCCCTCTCAGATAGGACTCTGGCCAGGGCCAGGACAAAACCACGTAATCTCATTCCAAGACAAAGACAGAAAGCATGTTGGAAAACATAAGGGGATAGAAGACACAGTATGTACCCCCCTGCCAACTATGGGAGGTCAGGAACCCCACCCAGAAAGAAACTTTTATTTGTCCATCAAAGACACAACAACTGTAGTCAGCTAGGTATATTATCATTCCACCTACACACTCCGCTAGACGTGGATGTATTCACTGCCACAGATGAGAGAGAGAGGGGTGACAGTGTCCTGTCGTCGAAAACATGTATAGTCAGTAATCAAGACAGCCTATATTGGACCGGGCCGTTTCTCTCTATTTCCCTACCAACACACACACATTATTCCGACTGGTTATTTTCCTTCCTATACTTTCTTTGGTTCAGTTTGAATGTCAACCGGAAAAAAATAATGCGAAATAAATATTTTTCTTTGGCAAAAGGTGTTTGACTGCTCTCAGCGGAAGTTTTCTTTCCTCATGACCGTGATTGTTAACAGTGTTGCCAGGTTGGCGGATTTACCCTTTAAAAAAGTAAAAGTATAGCTAGCAAGTTTCATTATTTCTTCTTTTTTCACCCTGAACTGACTTTTAGGAGCACCTATTGTAAGTACTTTTGGTCTAGATCTATATACCTAATTCCGATTAACTGAAGGTGAAAACAACATCCGACAGCGTAACTCCAGCTTAAAAAAAATAAAAGCTCTATGTGCCATGTCTCATAAGTACAACCGATCTTGGGAAAAACACCCTGATCTTCTAGACTGGATTAAACCAATAATAGGTGACGATACGAGGGCATAATGCAAGTATTGCAAAACTGATATAACGGCAGAGTGATCTAAAGGAGCACGCAAAGGGGGAAAACATAACTCTTGTGGATTATAAGTGTTTTAAATCAAATTGCGGATTTCTTGGCGGATTTTAGGCAAATGTCACAGGTGAAGTAGGATAAGTTGGCAGGATTTTTGCAAAGGTACCTGGCAACACTGATTGTTTAAATTTTTCCCTTTTTTCTCCTTCATACACGACTGCACCACCTCCTCCTCCTCTTCTTCTTCTTTTATAAGAATTAATCCAAATACAGAATCAGTTTAAAAAGGTATCTAGGAATTGTTCTCTTTCTTTCATTTTACAACTAACTCAGACCTGGGACCAGAAATGTGTGCTATCTCTCAAATAATTGGGATTTTGTTGTTGTTGGTACCATAAAAGAAGGACCTGCTTATTGTATTATAAATGAGTTGGAGAAAGTGACATGATTTGACTAGTCAATTGACGTGTCCTATCTGTGTTGTGTTTATTGTTTATTAATTAATCCATATTTTTGTCATGTTGGTCTATTTTTGCGTGTTCAAAAAGTTCTGATAATTTTTTCACCAATCATTTGTCATTTAGTTACACTTGTTATTACGTTAAATGATAACTATAACATTGAACAGATATTTCACTCCGACTTATTTTCTCTCTCTCTCTCTCATTAACTCTCTCTCTTCCTCTCTTTCTTTCACACGTGCGATATACACAACATAAACATATTCATTTTGTTTTCAATTTGTTACAATTGTGGCAATTTGACACCAAAAATTATCATCATTATCAATTGGTCAGTTAATCTAACATTAAATAAATTAATCAGTTAATCAGTCAACGAATCAATCCTTGGTTTTTCTGTACCATATGAAATATTCAAAATTTTTATTGCTGATGGAACGAACGTTTTTATGTTTGTTTGTTTGTTGCTTTAGGTCTCTTCCAACACAATTGAGGTTATATGAGAGACCGCTGAAACAAAAAAACAAGCAATCTAACAAAAACAGTACAAATGTAAATCAAAATCATAACCTAAAGATATCATAAGCTAAATTATAAATAACCAAGAATAAACAGGCAGAAGATTTACAGAGAAAAAAAATATCCCCTGTCAAAAATACAATCACAAACCAAAGAAGCAGGATAGGCTAGTAAAGAGAAGAAGAAACGACATCACTATCGGATCGTACACCCATGCGAACATCATAGGTATATGATTCAAGGGTGATGCTCCCATCCAACCACCCGTGAACGAACGTTGATTTATACTTGTTAGTTCTACATTTAATCTGACACAACCTTCTCCCAGATGGTAAAAGACTAAATTCATGGTATAAAATATGTTTTACAGGCCTGTATAGGGCACCTACCAGTATCCCTTCTGAGATGGCAAAATTGATAGCATTGGAAAAAGTGCTTGATCTGAAGTCGAGGAAGTTGGTGTAAATTTTGGTCTCTCCTTGACTAAGGAAGGTCACTGGGTATCGATTTTGTTTCAATTTCAATCTGGAAAGTGAATGGATGGCGGAGGGGTGAGGGATGGGAGATGGAGATGGGTGATAAGTTTTTGAAAAGATAAAAATTGTGTCTGAGAGAGTTGACCTGAGTAACACATAATAAAGCAGTATGGAAATGATGGTGTGCATCTCTCTCCATTGAAAAATGCTTGGTGGCACTTGAAAAAGCATAAATCTAAAATTCTAAACAAATTAAATCAAACATTCAAACAGACACACACAAACATAAGCAAAGTACACAAAAAACAATATTACTAAAATAAACAAAAAACCGTTCATCAAAACATTTGAAGTATGCATTCTTGAGAAAAGCTTAATTTATAATTTGGATTAAAACGTTTGTAATAATATGTGGCGTGGTGTAGTTGTCAAACATTGCCCACTTTGTTTAAACAAAATAATGTACTACATTAACTAGTCTAGAGTAAATACAAGCAACATTGCATTGTAGCGCATTTCATTGACTAACAATTTAGTTCACTAGTTTCATTTATTTGCTGTAGAGTAAAACGGTTGTCCATCAGAGCCATAAGCAGACCTGCCATAGGCAGCTAGCAAAAAATCTGCATAATATGTCTGGGAAAATACCTGAATCTGAAGAAAAGAAATTCGTATAAACCCAGAATTCATTATTCTCACCTTCATTTATATGAATTGCCACTTAAAAATACTTTAGGATTGGTAATAACTTTGAACAAATATTCTTTTTTGATAAAATTAACATTTTCAATAATGTTCAATCAAAAAATCAAACTATATAAAATTGAAACTGGATTTTAAAAAAAATCTGTCAACCCTGAAAGAAATCTGTACAGTCTGAATTCAGTATGTACAAGTGGCAGGTCTGCATAAGGCCTGTGGAGCCATAAACAGAAAGTAACAATTGGTTACCACTCTTATCACAAGCATAAGATCTTAACTACCAAATCGCTGTTGGATGGACAAAGGGGTCGAAAAAAAAGAAAACAAAAAAACAAACAAAGAAACAAAACAAACAAAAAATAAACAGTGGACAAAGGGGTAAAAAAAACCCAAAATAACAAACAAACAAGATATTGATTGGACCCTATGTTTGTGAAGGGGGTGTAATACCAACAAAAAAATTGTTAACCGTGGGCCAGGCTGTTTATTAAGTGTTTGAAGAATTCTACCAACCCTGTATAGGCTTTATGCAATTGATGTAAAACACTTTGAGTACTATAAAAATGTTCTTATAATTTATAGTTGCATTTATCCTCAATATAGATAATACAGGTTATTGATTGATTCATCTAGAATTAATTGAAGATCAGAAATGAAAAGGAACATCAGACCTTATGTTCTGTTTTTAAGGGTTTTATGGTGCTTGCGACACATTTAGGTCATATCAGTGCCAGTAAAAGGAAGAAAATGGGTTAGTATAAAAGTTCTAGAATTACAATTAGAGCACCTTAGACAAAGTAAGACAAAGGGCAATAATACAAATAGGGAATAGGTGTAGATTCCAAGAGAATACTGTCATTGTGCATAGTTTGAGATCACCTAAAAGTCTCATCCAGACACGGGTACAGGATCCCACTCAGAGGAATACACTCAAATGCTTACAAAACAAATATAATAATACATAACAGAGAGATGATTTACTAGGAAAAAAATATCATCTCCCAAAACAATAACTATGCATTTGACTGTTTCCCTCCCAGCCAAGGACTCCGGCCAGGGCCAGGACAAAACCAAGTTATATCATTCCAAGACAAAGACAGAAAGCAAATTGGAAAACAGCTATAAGGGGATAGAAGACACAGTAGGTACCTCCCTGCCCACTATGGGAGGTCAGGAACCCCACCCAGTCATCAGACCTTAAACTGTAATCAAGCTTTGAAATCGGTAAGACTTACAAAACACATATATCAGGCTCAAAGGTAGAAAAGAATATGCGCCTATCCCCTGCATGTTGGTAGATGACTTTGAGAATGGCGTCTATATAGGTATTCTTGTCTATCTTGGCCTCAGCCTCCATTTCGCCAGACTGGTGGTTATCAAAATTGTCAAAAATCATAAATGATTATTATTACCTACATAATGACATACATTACCTTTACGAGCATAGTTCATTATATCTATAATAATAATAATAATAATAATAATAGTAATAAAATAATAATAATAATAATAATAATAATAAAAATAATAACAAAAATAATAACAATAATAATAATAATAATACTAATACTAATAATAATAATAATAATAATAATAATAATAATAATAATAATATTTCCATAGTGATTCCCCATTAGCATAGACATTACAATTACAAACATCCAATTTATCTATCAATATCATAACAATCGCATTTGTCATAAACATTACCGTTACATACATTGTTCATTATATCTATCAGTATCATAATCATCGCATTATTATTAACATTACCATTAAAAACATTGTTCATATTTAACATTATGTTCATCAACTACAATAATGGAATTGGTTTCATTAACAACTCCAATCTTTCTTGAACTGTTATTTTAAAATGTCAGATACTCCCAGTCAATACAGTTCCAAATTCCACGCTACAAAAACTACCACTACCACCACAACTCACCATTTGCATCTGAGGGAATTTAACCTCCAAATCGAAGCCAACCCCTGGGTCAACCATTGACAAAATTTCTGCCAGGGTGGGAAATGGTGCCATCTTCTTGTCTAAAGGAGGATCTTCGTCATTTATTTCTGGTGGAGCAAATGACCAATTTAATTGTTCGAGTTCAATCGTAATTATTGTCCATTACTGACTGTAATAAATACATAAATAAATAAATAAATAAAACTAAAGATGATGATGATGATATGATGATAAATATAATACTGATAATCACTTTTCAAGATGATACCATAAGTGCTCAGTGGAGCTTAAATCATATACAAGCACTTCAATAATTTTTCACTACTTAAAAAAGAAACGAAAAATTTTTTATGCACAACCATTCAAGTATCTAGTATAATTACAGTTTTGTTTTTCAGAACTTCTCAAGACCATGCGTGTCCAATCAAAAAGAATAATGCACGTATTCTGCAGAGACGCCAACTTTAAATTTGGCTCACAGGAGTTTCAGACACCACTCGTAGGAATTTCAATGCCGAAAGAGGAATTTCCACACACAAGAAAAAGGAACTGGAATGGTATTTTGCATTGTGTTTACATTTTGTATAGTTCTAAATAGATAACTGATTAGAATTAGATTATGATACATAAACACATTGCCAAATACAATCCCAAAGTTTCCTTATTTCAAATGAAGTAAAGCGCCAAAACCTAATGGTAGAGATTGTAGTACTGGTGGTAGTGAGGATGATGTGGTGTTGGTGGTTATTGTAGTAGTGGTAGTAATAATAATAATAATAATAATAATAATAATAATAATAGATCTTTATTGTCCATAAATATGGCAATTTGTCATTTAGTTACACTTGTTATAATGTTAAACGATAACTAAGATTGAACAGATATTTCACTCCTACTTATTTTCTCTCTCTCTCTCTCTCTCTCTCTCTCTCTCTCTCTCTCTCTTTCTTTCTTTCTTTCTTTCACACGTGCGATATACACAACATAAACATATTCATTTCGTTTTCAATTTGTTACGATTGTGGCAATTCGACACCAAAAATTATCATCATTATCAATTGGTCAGTTAATCTTACATTAAATAAATTAATCAGTTAATCAGTCAACGAATCAATCCTTGGTTTTTCTGTACCATATGAAATATTCAAAATTGTTATTGCTGATGGTAATGATGAAGATGTGATAGTGGTTGTTGTTGTAGTGGTAGTGATGATGATATGGTGGTGGTTGTAGTAGTATTAGAGGTAGTGATGATGATGTGGTGATGGTGGTTGTAGTAGTAGTGGTAATGATGATGATGTGGCAGTGGTGGTCGTAGTAGTGGTAGTTGCAGTGATGACGATGTGGTGGTGGTGGTTGCAGTAGTAGTGGTAGTGATGATGTGGTGGTAGGTGGCTGTAGTAATAGTGGTAATGATGATGTGGTGGTGGTGGTTGTAGTAGTAGTGGTAGTGATATGATGTGGTGGTGATGGTGGTTGTAGTAGTAGTGGTAATGATGATGTGGTGGAGGTGGTTGTAGTAATAGTGGTAGTGATGTGGTGGTGGTGGTTGTAGTAGTAGTGGTAATGCGGTGGTTGTAGTAGTGGTAATGACGATATAGTGGTGGTGGTGATGATTGTAGCAGTAGTGGTAGTGATGATGTGATGCTGGTGGTTGTACCAGTAGTGGTAGTAATGATGTGATGCTGGTGGTTGTAGCAGTAGTGGTAGTGATGATGATATGGTAGTGGTAGTTGTAGTTGCAGTGATGATGATGTGGTTGTGGTGGTGTAGTAGTAGTTGCAGTGATAATGTGGTGTCGTGGATGTAGTAGTAGTGGTAGTGATGATGATGTGGTGGTTGTGGTTGTAGTGGTGGTAGTGATGATGATGTGGTAGTTGTAGTTGCATGATGATGCTGTGGTTGTGGTGGTGTAGCAGTAGTGGTAGTGATAATGTGGTGTCGTGGATGTAGTAGTAGTGTTAGTGAAGATGTGGTGGTGGTTGTGTAGTAGTAGTGGTAGTGATGATGATGTGGTGGTGGTGGTTGTAATGGTGATGGTAGTTGTGGTAGTAATGATAATGTGGTGGTGGTGATTGCAGTAGTAGTAGTGGTAGTGATGATGTGATGCTGGTGGTTGTACCAGTAGTGGTAGTGATGATGTGATGCTGGTGGTTGTGGCAGTAGTGGTAGTGATGATGATATGGTAGTGGTAGTTGTAGTTGTAGTGATGATGATGTGGTTGTGGTGGTGTAGTAGTAGTTGCAGTGATAATGTGGTGTCGTGGATGTAGTAGTAGTGGTAGTGATGATGATGTGGTGGTGGTGGTTGTAGTAGTGGTAGTGATGATGATGTGGTAGTTGTAGTTGCATGATGATGATGTGGTTGTGGTGGTGTAGCAGTAGTGGTAGTGATAATGTGGTGTCGTGGATGTAGTAGTAGTGTTAGTGAAGATGTGGTGGTGGTGGTTGTAGTAGTAGTGGTAGTGTTGTGGTAGTAATGATGATGTGGTGGTGGTGATTGCAGTAGTAGTAGTTGTACTGATGATGATGTGGTGGTGGTGGTGGTTGTAGTAGTAGTGGTAGTGATGATGATGTGGTGGTGGTTGCAGTGGTAGTGATGATGGTTGTAATACTATGGGCAATGATGATGATGTGGTGGTTGGAGGGGGTATCCTTGGAACAAATTGACCTCACCGGAATTTGACGGAAGTTGCCCGGAGCCCGGAATTTTTTGCTCCAGACCGGAGTTTTTTCCGGTGAAACCGGAGTTTTGGCATCACTGTATTCTGTTTTGAGCTATTCATGCTTTGGTGTAAAAACACATAAAGCCACCTTGAATTTTTCCCTGCATTTTAGCCCAAAAAAGTAGGAAATTCCTTAGAAACAGAAAATCAAATCTATAAATGTTTAATGAGATCAGCTTTCACTTACCTACGCCTTTGGAGGTGAAGAACTGAGGGAATGGAGGAATTAATAAAATATAAATAAAATAAAAAAAGACCTATTACTTGAAAAATAAGCATTAAAATTATGATGATGTGATTATGTCAATTATGAAGATAACAATGGTAAATGATGACAATAATGATGATAATCAGGATAGTAAAAAAAAAAAGGTTTTGGACCACAGTATTTACCTTGGATAAGTGTATAAAACTGCTACCTCTCTCTTACTTATATTGATGATGATATGTTAATAACAAAGTTTAATTCTTCAGCATCCACTCTAGCTCAAAGAAAAGCTCAAAGTGCACGTTGTACAATTTTTTAACTAAGCCATATTACCATAGACAAACATCCTTGACCCCCCCCCCCCCCCCCCCCTCCTTTGTCTTTCTCTCTCTCTCTGACACATAAAGATGATCACGATGGAGATAATAAGAGTAGAATGGATGAAATCAAAGAAGACATACCTTTTTGCATCGTATTTGTTCCATAGTCAAATCATGGATTGGTGAGACATGCAGATCATTAACCGACTGGCAATCTCGAGTCTGGGGAAAAAGAGTTAAAGTAAAATTAGACTTTCCTATGACATGAAACTTCATTCAAACTATAATTCCCCTCTCCAAACAAGGTGAGGCAAATTGTAATTTATTTCTATTGCAATTTTTAAGGCTCACTAGTCCATATCTGAACAGACATCTTTTAATTAAGTCATTAATCAATGGGTAAATTATTGACCCAATATAATTTTCATTCTCATTAATGAAAATAATAGAAATTTAGAAGAAAAATGGGTCCTTCAGGTCATCATCATCATAGTTTGTCGCTCCAACACCGAACCCACTCCAAAGCATCTGGGGAGCAGACTCTTAGGTCATGATAAGTGCAGCTGGGCCCATCCTGGCAATTCTCTAAGGATGTGCTCCATCGTCTGCTCTGGGCATCCATATGTACACAAGCTAGTCTTGGCCAGTCCCCACTTCTTCATGCTTCCAGCTGTTCTCCCAAGTAATGCCTGTGCTCTGTTGAGTGTTACCCATTCTTTCCTGGGGAGCTCAGTTCTGTAGGGAGTTCTTCTCTCGGATCTTCAATGGTTTCATTTGTGTGGTTGTCCCACTGCCTTAATGTGGAAAGTCTGTAGCAGGATTGATGTCTTTTTTCCATCATGAAGCTCCTTCTTGACTTGAGTCTACTTGTCGTTGGGTTGTAGTCATGGAGAGGGTGCCTTGGGTCCCTTTCCTGTTGATATTTCTGAGCTTTGGAAGCAGTGGGTCTTCAAATCTGGGGAGGTGCAATGCCATCCAGCCAATTGGAGGACTGGAACTGCAGTTGATTTCAAATTACCAGTAATGATCTGCAGGTGTGATGTCACTCAGGTTAAGTACAATACCAAATCTGCAAAGCCGTACTTTACTTTGTGCATTATACAAATGTCCAAGACCATTATAATTTTACGGCTAGTATTTCACCTAAAATTTAAATAAAAATATATTTGGGACTAACTTTGACAAAAACAGTATTTCACCTAAAATTTAAATAAATAAATATTTGGGACTAACTTTGACAAAAACAAACAAAAAATCTGTCAAAGAACGGCTTACGTTTTTTAGCGCTGTAGTGGCACTGAAGTCGTGGAAAATGACAGGGACCAGGTCTTTGGTCAACAGGATATCTGTCTCAATGAAATGGGCACCCTATAGGAGAATATAAAAAACAGGTCAAGATATGGTAGGATAAAAAACCCAGACCAATATAGTGGGACTTTAAGGTGCTAGAATGCAGCAGATTTGTCAAATGCAAGGAGCACAACTCATCTGTAGCTTCTTTGAAAGAAAATAATAGAAAAAAGTTTGGTCTGTATTGGGAGTCAGGCCACCACTAATTAAATAATATAAGTGGAAAGTAAAAAACCTTTAACCGATGTGTTTACTAAATTCCAAATTAAATGCTAATTTTACAGATTAACTCTGGCAATTGGGAGTAGAATGTGCTGAAATAAAAAATCAGCACAAATATGTAGGATACAGTTTTCAATTATATTATTATCTTTAAAAACAAAGACAATAAATTCATTTAAATGACCCTTTCATGGTGAGACCGGTTTCTTTTAAACCATATTTTTTGTAATAATTTATAAAGTCCAAACCACATCACTATAAATGCCATCTGTGTGAAAATAGTAACATCTGATATTCAGGTAAAAGTAAATCAAATCCTGTGTGCAAAGGGATATTTTCAAATATACAATTTTCGAGCACTAATGAACCAGCCCATCCAAGTAAAACACACAATGTATTGCATTAATTTACAACTTTATTCATAAACAAATAAAATATAGAAAGAAAAATCCATTAAACTTGGGACCTGAAGTTTAAGAAAGTAACCTTATTTTAAAAAATGTATGCCCTTACACGTTTCATTACTGTGGTAGCTTTTGTGACTGATTAAAACTATGTAACAATTGTGATAAAATGTCAAAATTATGGCTTCTTTGTGCTATTGACACCTATAAAATATCAGGTTAAATATTCAATAATTTTAACATGTTGGCATTCATTGTTTTTTGCATAAACAATTGTAGTTTTTCAACAAAGAAAAAAAAAAAAAACTCCAAACAAACAAAAGACAGAGACGCCAAATTTAAATTTGACTCACAGGAATTTCAGACACCACTTGGAGGAATTTCAATACCGAAAGAGAAATTTCTGCACACAAGAAAAGGGAATTGGGATGGTATTTGGCATTGTGTTTACATATTGTATAGTTCTTAATAGATAACTGATTAGAACTATATTATGATATATAAACATAATCCCAAAGTTTCTTTGTTTCAAATGAAGTAAAGCTCCAAAACCTAATCGTAGTGATTGTAGTACTGGTGGTAGTGAGGATGTGGTGTTGGTGGTTGTAGTAGTAGTGGTAGTGATGATGATATGGTGGTGGTGGTTGAAGTAGTAGTGGTCGTGATGATGAAGTGGTGGTGGTGATTGTAGTAGTAGTGGTAGTAGTGATGCTGATGTGGTGGTGGTGGTGGTTGTAGTGGTAGAGTAGTGATGATGATGTGGTGGTAATGGTTGTAGTCAGTAGTAGTGGTAGTGATGATGATGGTGTGGTGGTGCTGGTTGTAGTAGTGGTAATGACGATGATGTGGTGGTAATAGTTGTAGCAGTAGTGGTGGTGATGGTTATAGTAGTAGTAGTAGTGGTAGTGATGATGGTTGTATAGTAGTGGTAGTGATGATGAGGTGGTGATGGTTGTAGTAGTAGTGGTAGTGATGATGATGTGGTGGTGGTGGTTGAAGTAGTTGTAGTGACAGTGATGATGATGTGGTGTTGGTGGTTGTCGTAGTATTGTAGTAGTAGTATTGATGATGATGTGGCGGTGACGGTGGTTGTAGTGCTAGTGATGATAATATGGTGGCAATGGTTGTAGTAGTAGTGGTAGTGATGATGATGTGGTGATGGTGGTTATAGAGGAAGTGGTAATAATCATGATGCGGTGGTGGTGGTTGTATTAGTAGCGGTAGTAATGATGATGTTTTTGATCTCACAGGAATTTGACCGAAGTTGCCTGTAACCTGAATTTTTTGCTCCGGACCGGATTTTTCCCCCCAGTGAAATCAGAGTTTTAGCATCACTGCAAAAGATCAATATCATAATAATAAATATGGCTGCGCAGTCTCTATGGACACTTGCCATGAATATGTGCGCACTTCGAGTTTGCCAGTCTATTTCTATTATCCAGTTAGTAATCTGCCTCCATAAATCTATGTCTAGTGCAGGTGTTCTTAACTTTAGAATGTCCTCATGTGTGTTAAGGTGCTGAGGCAGTTAGATGTTTCCTTGTGTAGTTGAAATCAGTTCTTCGGTTGTTGTTTCTAAATGTATTTGATATTTTTTGAGATCTTGATTCAATGTTGTTGGAATTGAAGTTGGTGTATGCCCTCAGTATTTGGCCTCTTGTTTGAAGTAATCAGCCATTGAGATTTGTGCTGGAATATTTACATCTCGCCGGAGCACGTGTCTGACTGGTTGTACTCTGCATCTATCATATACGTCCTCATTACTGATTTTGTCTGGCCAATAACTCGTCTAATAAAAGATCAATATAACAGTTTGATAACCAACTGTTACACAAACTAAACTTACAAACTTTTGAGCTGCATTGAATGATGCCACAGTATTCTCTTTGAATAGGTTGGTTCTGAAATGATGAAACAAACATTTGTCTTACAATTACTTAGGTCAGATTTCATTGCTTAATAGGATCTATTTTGTAACAAGAAGTCTTTATATGAATCAAGCTGTTTCAATTTTAAAAGTTTTGATAGTAGATTTACTTTTGATTAACCCTTTCAGATGTTCCTATTAGAGTCCATTGATGAATGTATGTTGCCAGTATACCGGCAATCAAGAGTACTGTCACAATGAACGTATCAAAACAGAGGAACTCTATTGTATGGAGTTATGAATGATCGTAGCCTAAGAGGGAAAAGATTCTACTTTCGGTTACAGTTTGTTTTGTTGTTGTATTCATTCTTGTGGTCAAGCTTCAACTTCTGAAAGCTAGTGATGAGTTTGAGTGAAGAAGAAGTAAAAATTGGAGGTGAAGAGAGTGATAAATCTATGAAATTGTGTTGCATGATGAAGAGGAGTGGGAGACTGACAATAGTAATAGTGACGATGAAAGTGGACTTTGAGTTTCAGTGAATGATGGTGGTACTAGTGATGTTTTGACCAGTGGTGGTGGGTGGTCTAGGTATGCTTTTTATACTTTTTAAAATTCTTTTGAAATCACAACTCATGTGAGTTCTTCATTATCATCAATTATACTTCTAACCATGCTAATAATACATAGAATTTATTCCTCTTAAGAAAATGTATAGTTTTACAGTTTTATTTCTTTAAATAAGTTTTTTATAAATTTATTTTGGGAATAAAGTGACATTTTGACTGCAGTAACCCGGGAGGGCCCCACTCTAGGGGGTGAAACTGTGTGGGAGGCTTCCATCCAAAGGGTTAATAATATTGCTCGCGATGACAATCATGTTGATGTTGATGACGACAATGATAGACCTGTATATGAGCTCTATAAAAATTGACTGAAACTCTTCGACAAACTGAAGAGTCAAGTTTGTTTTTTAAAAAATAAGGGCATCATTGGTGAGGAGAGTGATAAATACAATACATTAAAAGAGTGGGTGTTATTACTTACCGGAAGTATGAGTATGACTGCCATTGATTTGATGTAGAAGGAATGCTAAATAAGCATGTCATTCATATAAGTAAAGATGACTTCATCAAAGAAAGAATTCACAAATTTTGGAATTTTTCTGACATAGTCAGAAAAATAATCACCATTATCATCTTTAACTTCTAGCCATGACCAATTGAATTTATTCCTCACATCTTTATCGATGCTCGACAAGTCTGAATTGCGATCCACGAACAGCTCAGGCAATGTGAGAACATTAATTAAAATAATGTAGCAATGAGCAAACTTGATTTTCAATCAGTTAATGACAGGAAAAAAAAAAACTGAAATAAATATGACTTCTGGCCAATACACTGAATCATTAAGTAGGAGAAGTGAATTATCATCATATGAAGAAACTTCAGCAGGCGTAGCCGTAGCGGAAAAATCCAAAGAATCGAAATGAATGGTAAATCGCCACAGTAAACAGCAAGGTCGTTTGAGCAAAATAATGGCAGAAAACGTCCTAATTTGTGCGGGAATTAATTAGGCTACTTAACATTGTTCCTTATAATTTGGAACCCAATCAGTGAAGAAACGGTCAACCAGTTTGTTTACAACGTGAGGCAATCGAGATGTGCTTGTAGCAATCTATCCTAACTTTCGATTTGAAGGTTCGCATTTTATTTTCTTATTCTTTTACGACCCCCCATGTAAATGTGGTCAATTTTGGCTTAGATGAAACAGTGAAATTTATCGCTCGGCGGCTCAGTTAAAATTGGCTACCGTTGGGATCACGACAGGTTTGGAAAGTGAAACAATAATTTAACGAAGGCTGTGTGAAAATACAGTGATGTGTTCGGACATGCCAATTCTAAAAAGCGTCGTTTAGCCTTGGCAATATATCCATCGTTAATATAAACGGCCCCCATGAGCTATGCGTAGCGCTGTGGAACACTCCTAATTACTTTACGGTCATTCCACTATGATTTGTGAATTCTTTCTTTCCTTTTTTTAAATATTTGAATTTGACAAATTGACTGATTTCAGTTAATTGACTGAGAATTTACAGGTCTACATGACTATGAATTTTTTGAAAAAGGAACTTACTCTGAAAAGGATCCACCCATCCCCCTGTGCCCAACATCTATGGATGTTTCGCATGAAGATCTCCATTTCCAATAGCTCTGGTCACATGACTTCATGTCAAAGGTCATATTTGGGGTTGGTCTCCCAATCAATACATCCACTGAAGAATTTACAAAAAGAAATAATGCAATTTTAAAAATAAGTTGTTATGAAATCATAAGAAAGAGCTAAAATGAAATCCAATTAAACTGATAAATTGATAGATAGGTGTTCAAAATAAGAAACTTGTCAGAACCTAAGGAAACAAATGATCAGATCAATCGATCGTTATTTCTTTTTTTTAGGAATAGAATCATGAACATTTAAGACTTACGAAGATCACAAATATGTAGACTACAACAAGAAATATCATTAAAAAGATAATAAAGGACCAGACTATATCAAAACAAAACACGCACAAAAATTAAAATAACAAAAAAAAAAAAGAATATACAGTGAAAAGAAGATATATTGTACACCTAAACAGAATATAAGTCAGGTCTCTCCACAATCGGATGTATATATCATCCAGACAGGTCGGGTGTCTGGGGGTAGATTTTTTCAATGTAATCCACAAATGTCTTGTTTCCGGATCTGAACAATTATTTTGGGAAAAAGCCAACGGAATATCTAGGATTGATGACTCTATAACCCGACCATCACACTGACACACACTCTAGTTCAATACAACCTTACAAACAATTGAAGGATCATTGGATTTAAAAGGCTTTCTCATATCCAATTCAGATCAGGTAACTTATTTGTTTATCCAGTCAGTCATTGGCAGACAGTCGTGCCTCCTAAATCAATGTGGCGATGTAGTGTATGTGTGGGAATGTAATGATCCACAGGTGTCAATCATGTGTGACTGGTCAATTTACAATCCGAGGACACCAATCCAACACTTGTATTGATGTCATTGGGCATACATATATTGTTTTCAATTGAGGTAATACACAGTCTCATATTTTCGACTCTGAGAGCTACCTCAATCGCCTCACCCCAGGCTGACCACCAGATACTCAATACTGTTGCTCTCTGGGAAAATTGACCATGACACGATAGGTATGCAGACTGGGCATTGGAGTGACTACGCATGCGGTGCATCACTGTGCTGCAATTCTATGCCTTGAAAACCCCCTATTTTCCTCAAAGCATAACAACGATTCATTTTATTTTGATTATTCGTGTAATCACCATTTTCAGCTTTGTTTCTGTGCAATTTTTATTGTTTCTTGGTTTTCAACTTGGGAAATAATATTAGTTGAAACATATTTGATTATCATTCTTGCAAAGTTATCAAATACGAGGCAAGTTGTGAGATAAATTTGATTAATAACACTGGTTTGGATCCATGAAGTTTTATTTTTTTAACTGGTACCCTATTTTGATATAAGTTTTAAAATAAGTTTGAGCCATGAGTGATTTGGGGGTAAATGCTAAATATTCACATTTGTGCTCAAATGAATTATCTGAATGTGTTCACTTTATAAAAGATTATTTCTATTTAGTGCCATTTTTATCTATTGTGTAAAGCGTTTTACTGAAAGTTTTAATACAGGAATGTTTTATTGTTTGTTTGTTTGTTCCAAAGTACCAGATTACATAATTAACAGATATAAAAGATACAACTTATCATGGAACATTCACTGGAGACTCATTTAAACCACATAGAGACTGTGTAGAATATGTGCTGGATACTATGGGATGATAGTAGCATTTGAAAGAGAGAGAGAGAGAGAGAGAGAGAGAGAGAGAGAGAGAGAGATAGAGAGAGAGAGAGAGAGAGAGAGAGAGAGAGAGAGGAAGAAAGAGAGAGAGAGAGAAAGAGAGAGAGAGAGAAAGAGAGAGAGAGAGAGAGAGAGAGAGAGAGAGAGAGAGAGAGATGGATGGGGGGGGGGGGGGATACATCAGAGTGAGATTAAATGATTGGAAGAGGTTTATGGGGGGAAGGGTGCGAAGTTGTACGACAAAGTGTATTAAATATTAGAAGCAATTGAAACCAAAATGTGAGGAGCAGGCAGTTTCGCGAGATAAAGATTTGGAATGGTGTGTATGATACAGTCGTAGACTAAGTTGTTAGAAAAAACCATCCCATAAACTTCAGCTTTCATCGACTGGGGCTAGTAATAAACTATACTTATGGCTGAAGTGACCACAAAACAAATAGTGCACTACTACTACACTACAACCACTACAACTACCACTACCCCACTAATGGGATATAACTACTTCAAGAGCAATTTTTGGATTAACTATGAATGTCGCAAGAGAAATTGAGGATAAGTTATAATTGTAATAGTTTCAAGAGTACGATAAAACAAAAATATCAGATGACTATGGATTCATTGTCTTGTAATTGACACTTAAATTGAAAAGTGTTAACAATGATCTGTTTAAAAAATGACCTACATTTGTTTCATTCTATCTATCCTTCCATCATTCATTGACTAAAGAGACTTGTCATGTCATAAACAGGCATCAATACTAAAAGTTTCCACCCTGCATGCTTTCAGTGGCATGTTTTGATTTAACGGGAATGACCAACTGTTGATTGCACACAATTAGTATAACAAGCATTTCAGGCAAGTATGCGGTTCGTTTTCTCGCTGAAACTGGGTGAGTCATCACCTGGCATCACTTAACTACAGTAGGGCAGCGGCCAAGCCATGGTTTTAAAGCATCGCATTTTGGGCACTGTGAAGAGTAAGTCCTTGATTGACATTTGATTTTGATGCAGTTTGCCACTCCTATTTTTCAATTGCCCTTATAAATTATGAATCAGAATCTCTTCTCACCTTTCCGTTGCCTCAAGTGCGCATCAAGGACATGCACTACCCTACTGAAATTATATTTACACACATTGGTCAGTGATGAAAGTGGTTTAGTCCTATTGCAGTTTGCTGGAATGAAAGGCTTATATTATCACAATATGAAGTCAAAACTACACCTGGATGTCTCGGATAGCCAGACAAAATGCAGGGAATGGAGGTGTTCGGATTATGGAGATGTGATTGTATAGCGTTAACTAAATAAATTGCGGAACGAGTGACCTGCTATAAAGATTGAATGATATACAAAAGAAGCAGCATAAATCATGTCCAAAATCCTTTCTTAAAAAAATATAGCCTTGCGGAGAACATTGTGCTTATTTGAGTCAATAAAAAAATTGATACGGTGCACAACTCTACTGAAAGATTTGAAAATTAGAAATGTATTTTTTACAGATAGATAAACAGATAACTTGATTTCCTTTTATAATTTAAAGTCAGTTTGAAAGTTCGTTAAGTCACATAGATATCATAAAATATGTACCGACGACGACACTTGACTCCCAAAATCAACTAATTTTGACACTGTAAAAAGTTGTCAGTTTGCGTCATCTATTTATGACATCAAGTATTATTATTACTCCGTTGTGTTGTTGATTTTTCGGTGATCAGTGTTGTTATATAGTTTATGTGTGTGTGCGTGTGTGTGTGTGTTTGTGTGTGTGTGTGTGTTGTGTGTGGTGTATACATGTGTGTGTGTGTGTTGGCATTTTTCAGCAAATCGTGGCATTCATGGTGATATTATTCACTTGATCACATGAAGGTATTTCAGTCGCCATTTTGATTCTTTTTTTACTATTAGGATTAGCTCGAGATCGAAGGATTTTTTTTTTCTATTAGGGTTAGTCATAAATTTTAGTAAAGGTGCTAGGATGTTTGTTTTTCCACAAGTTAAGTAAAGGGGAGACATTCCGAAAGCTCCTACATCCCCAGTATTCTTTAAATTTGTATTTTCACCGTTGATCTTTTGTCAGGCGTTTATTTATTCAATTTGTCATCATTTTTTCTATTAGGGTTAGCTCGATATCAGAGTATATTTTTTTCTTCTATTAGGGTTAGTCCTAAGTCTTAGTAAAGGTGCTAGGATGTTTGTTTTTCCATAAGTTAAGTAAAGGGGAGACATTCCGAAAGCTCCTACATCCCCAGTATAATGTATTCACTTAATGTAAATGTTGCTGCTCGAAGCTCGAAGAAATAAATAATCATGTGAAATTGAATGTAAGCTTCAATTTAATAACAAAAACAGATCAAATGAACGTTTCGGGTTTCCCCTTTATCAACAAAACAGGATGAATGAAACACCAAAGATGAATGAGATAATGTGGTAGTGGCGTAGTTAAGATGAATAAACAAAACATTGGTTGGTAGGAAATGAGTATGCTCCTTTGTAAGGAAGCACGAATTAAAACAGAATGCTAGATATTTCTAAAAAGGTGCGCAATTAATTAAGTGAAAAGAGGGGAGGCGGGGAGGAACTGTGTAATGCAGTTTAGAAAGTGAAATATAACAACATGTAGAATGTTGTTGGAAGATAAATACAATGGAATTGAAAATCCTTTCTTAAAAAAAATATAGTCTAGCCTTGTGGAGAACATTGTGACATTTGAGTCAATAAAAAAAAAAATATACGGCGCACAACTCTACTGAAATATTTGAAAATTAGAAATGTATTTTTACAGATAGATAAACAGATAATTTGATTTCCTTTTATAATTTAAAATCAGTGGAGGTACATAAAAACGGTGCCAAACGCCACCAAACATGATCACCAGAGTACTGTACTGTAAAGTAAGTTCCCAGGATCGTCTTTCAACTCTGCTCACGTCTGCTACTTCAGGTTTATTTTCGCAGTTGATTTTATTACCACAACCTGTTTTCATACACGGACAACTATATGTTGCTGTGACATAGCGGCTTACACATCATGTTGGGCCACACATAAAAATCAACAGAGGATGTACCAACTTACACAGACAATGTTGTTTACCAATCTGCCCTCATTAATTAATGGTGGGTATAATATCGAATGGAAATAGTTCATTCCCCGCGAAATTGCGGGCTTTTTACTAGTATAAGGTAAAAAGTATTATGTATTCAATACTACTTCAACCAAAATAACAAACAAACGACCCCTACTCCCCCAAAAATGAATATGACCAGTAATACGATTTATTCATTTGAAGTACAATTTTTCTTAGTGGGTCTAAGATATAAGTGTCTTTTAATATTATAGATAAAAATCTGTGTATGATTTGTAATCTTAAATGCATCTAGTAGATCAATATAGATCATCAATGTTGAAATAATTATGAATTAAACTATCACAATGTTTTAAAGTCTGCTCGAGATAAGACAATTTGGGATCATGGGAGAACTCAACAATTGTCATAATCATAAGAGTTATTACTACACTATCAGCTTGCTAAAGAACACATTATCATATTATAATCTTGTGACCTTTTATTTAGGTCCACTGACCTTTGAAAGCCCTATATTACAATAATTATGAATTAACAGCTTGATATAGGACAATTTGGAACATGGGAGAACTCGAGAATCGTCATAATTCTACAACTTATTATTATACTATCAGAAAGAACACATCATATCATATATCATGTAAAGGATTTTGTAAGCCAACTGACCTATGAATACCCTGACTATTTAAATTCAAACATGATTATATTTGGAACTGACTATTTTCTTTTTATCAAGAATTAATTTGAATCTGTTTACAGAAGAAGCATTTTTCATTTCATATTTCATCCCTTTCCAAAGCTTTACAGTTCTGTTGATAAAATGATTTCCCCTATACTAGATTTATATCAATCCACAGGAGTCATAACAAACCTTTAATGGACCCACATAACATTGCATCACGACCGATGACAGAAAGAGAAATCTCATGTTGAGACTTTGGTATATTCTCTGGAAGAAGATGAGCTGATCCTATAATTTTTCTTTCCCCTTCATCATCATCATTGCACATTGAAACTTCCAACAAGAAACCCTGAAGATATTTTGAAAAGTTGTTTGTTCTAAGAATTTTATAACAATGATGGACGATTTGCAAAGAAAAAAAATGTAAGTATAGTGTATGTAAAAAATCAAATCTATTAGACTATTTATTGATGTTCATTTAATTAAGTAAAACCTCATACAAGATTTCATCTCTTCTAATAATGTATCTAATCATAACTTGATAGTCATTTACAAATAAAATGATTTGGCTCAAACTGGAAGCAAATCAAGAATATTTCATCAGTACTATTTCAAATTCCAGACAGAAAAAAAATGAATAAATTTACAATTTATAGGTGTATGTGAAAATTGTATCAAAATCACAGCTTCATTCCAGAATGAGTAAAGTATAAATAATTTATGGAATTTCTGTGTAACATACCAGATATTGCAGGTTTGGTGTCCGATATCTAAACACTATAAAATCCTGAGGACCCATTTTAACACCTCTAGCATCTTGAGGACAGGGACAGGAGTTTTTACATGCTAGGTTCTGTGGACATAACGAGACAAAACCGTGATATAGGATGGTTAATAACATTTTTCTAGAGATTAGAAATGTTTTTAAAAATCCCTGAATCCTTAAAACCTCCAGATTTTAATTGTGTAAAGAATGTTTCCATATAAAATACCCCCCACCCCCTGTATAAATTCAATAAAGATATCAAACAAAAAAGTTTATATAAAAATTAATAATTGCTTTATTGGCAGGAATTTCAGGTTTACGACATATAATATGTACCAAAAAGTTTCCACCTAAGCTCAAGAATTGGAATTGACAAGGGTTTGTCATTGCACTTTTTATATAAACTTCTTTGTTTGATATCTTTATTGAATTCATACAGAGATAGAACAAACGTTTGTAAATCTCTCTATTTAAAGAAGAAATGAGACATCAAGAAATATAAAAAGAGTCATTGGGCTTTTTTTTTGACGCTATAGAAGACAACAAAAACAGTATGGTGACTTACAGAGACAAGGACGTTTCCAGTCAATGATGAAGCCTCTTCAAATGGCTTGAGGGAATGGAAACAAAAAAAAATGTTAGCAATGTAAAAAATAAACCAAAATTAAAAAAAAATTTTTAAAAAAAGGATACAAATTTGCTTTTGTAAAGTTATGTCACTGCCACATTTTTAATGGACTAGAGGTCATTCATAAACGGATAATAATAAAACAAATTCCCTTTCTTCATTCCTAAGGGGAATTTTTCTATAGGAGTTATTCCAAGGGAAGACTGGAATAATCCAGGCATCAGCCACAGTGCAGTGCCGCAACGTGAGCTAAGGCTAGGTGACTTGCTCAAGGCCGCACAGCGCAGCGGGTAGTCAAACGCAGTACCTTTCAGGTTCAAAGTATAGACCAAACCACTGAGCCACGCTGTCCCATTGTGGTATAAACATAGAATAGGAGTGGAATGATCTTATTGAGAGCAAATTATAAATAAGTTTTCAAAGTGGGAAAAAAATTGTCGAAACCCGGCTTAAACCTGGGTGACCAAGATTTCCAAAAGCTATACCTATCCCCCTCTAAACTTCAACATTGCAAACTTGTTTTCTAACTTCTCTCCTCCAATATGCATTCACCCAAAATGATAATAGACAAAATCAAAATAAAAACCATTTTAAAAAAATAAACAAACATAAAAGGCCCCAAAACAAAACAAAACAGGGAAGGGGGGACTATCACAATATTCAAGCTTATCAAAATGTTTGATTTCTCTGCATTGAGTATTACTAGGCTTGCCTGAAAAGTCTTGACGCCTTTTGAACATCTCCGATTGTATTAAATTCACCAGTATAAACTATACATCAAATTGTGCGTAATTTATTCTTCTATTAGGTCGTAAAATTTTGTTGATTATTTCTGACTGAGTTCTTAACCTCAGAGATATGTGCACACGCAAACATTCATAAATGGCTGAAACGTGTTTATGGTGATCCGAGGGTATTCAAACAGTTCAAAGGTAGGTTATATAAAATTTAGAAAACCTGTGGAGCAGGTACTTGTATCAATAATGATGAAAATAATAGGGTATGGAGAAGTGCCAGATGAAAACAGAGAATAAAAAGTCATGGGGGCAGTGCCAAAATCAGGATCAAATTGATACACAACACGCTCCGCCTGGACAGAAAGGACAGTGAGTGGTTGCACAACCAACAGAGCTATCCAGCCAAACAAAAATATGGCTTTCAAACTTATTACCAATCATGCACCTCTCTCTCTCAACTACCGTGGGGACCACAAAGAGACTGGCTAACAAACTCAGCAAACTCTCTATAATTGGCGATCAAAATTTAGCTATCCATCATCCTCTGTATGAAACAAGACATGGTAACATATAAACAAATAGGACACACATGGAACAGGTGGGTTAAATGCTTTTCTGGAACTGATGCTGTCTCCACAAACATAAATGAGCAGGCTTGCAGTGGTTGTCCACAAAGTGCATCAACAGCAGCAAGCCAAGCAAAGAAGTTGACGAACTTTATCAAGCTAATCGTTGGATAAAACAATCTGGCATTTCACAAAGGCTTGGAATTTCATATGGAAGAGATGGATATATTGTCTGAGAAATCCTGGGTTACAGAAAGGTATGTGCCCATTGGATATCGAGAATGCTCACATAAACACATGATCACATTGAAAGAGGAAGTTTTCTTGAAGTCATAGATAACCCCCCTTACAGTTCTGATTAAGCTCTAAGTGACTTTTCCTTTTCTTAAGACTTAAGAGACACCTCAACGGGGCAAATTTTGACAATGATGGCGAGGTGAAGGTGGAGACGACTCGATGTTGTCGAGTTTACCATATTAATTCCTCTTCAACACATGCAATAACTGGTGCATCATTGGCGGATCTATGCGGATAGGAACAGTGACGATGCTGTAATTTAAAATGATAAACGAAAAGGACATTTTGATACTTTTGTCAATTTCGTATCTAATATAGTTTTGAAAATACAAGAGCTGCGCCAAGACTTTTCAGTCTACCCTTGTATAATAGAAATAAAGGATGACATTTATCAATATTGTTTTACCCACTTTTGACAGGCCCTAAGCCATTAACAAATATGATATATATATATAAAAAAACAAACCAAAAACAAACAAACAAATAAACAGCTGGTGCAGATATTGTTGTTTGACATGAAGAGATAAAACTATCGATATCAAGAGCCCAGAACTAAAAGTAGAGTCGATTCAGGTCAAACCGGCCGCTACCAGACTCGATGTCTAATTTCCTTTTGTTTCGTTTTGTTTCCCGGTGCATATTTCTACTAACCAAGCAGACGTCTCTGGGACGTTTTTCTCACCGTTTCAGTGTGTGCAATCCAGGGGAAGACAAAGAAACTTGTTTACATCGAGATATTTCTCACAAAACGTAAGTATCCCGTTCTTTGTTATGGGTTGCAAAGTGTGGAAGTAAGTTGCTATTTAAGCTATTTATATGTCTTTATTAAGGAGGTCCGGCTCAACCACTGCAGTGCATGCTATTTTAGGATCTTTTGATAGTGGTTAGATCGTCTGGCAGTGTTCGGGTTTCATTTTAGTTCCATTGGTGGCGGGGGGGGGGGGGGGGGGTGGTGACCGGTTTGACCAAAGAATATTTAAACGATTCTGGTGAAACCAGCCGGGTTGATTAAGCTGTTTATTATTATTCTAGACGTCTATAATATTATTTGCTGCAATGCTTTCCTTGTATTTCTGTTGACTGGTCTATGTTTATCATGATTATTATTATTATAAAATTATATTATGTTCACCATTGCATAGAAAACTTTACATTATTAGACTAGCCAGTCTAAGAAAATGAAGTTCAAATATCTAAATAAAGTTCATTTTTTCACATTGTTACAGGCACCAAGCTGTCAAGATCAAAGTATTCTCAAGCGAGTGTGGATGCTGCACTTGATGCCATCCGCACCAAAAAACTTTCAGGCCGCTGCGACCTACTCTGCCCCGAGATCAACTCTGATGGACAAGATGGCCGGAAAATACCCCATGTCATACAGTGTTGGCCGCAGAGGAGGAGAAAAAACTAGTTAAGTGGATGGTGGCCTGTGCCAGGGCAGGTGAAGGGAAGGACAGGGAGCAGCTGTGCCTGGAGGTGCAGAGAATACTAAATGCTGAAGGCAGAGAGACCCCTTCACCGACAAGCCAGGATACTACTGTTACAAGACATTTATGGAGTGACACAAGGGGGAGGTGCGGGAGAGAAAAGCAATGTCCCTTGGGGAACAACGCGCTCAGGTATCAGAAGGAAAGATACGTGGGTAGTTTCCCACCATGCGGACATCGCTAATGGCATTGACATTACCAAGGTCCCACCCAGCAACGTCTTCAATTGCGACGAGACTGGTCGGACGTTGAGATGGATATCAATGAGTTGTGTGGTGTGAATGACAAAGATGAAAGTTTATGTGATTTTTGTGGAAGTGATAGGGACCTGGATGGATGGATTGGCTGCAAGTGTGGGAGGTGGTACCACAGAGGATGTACTGGCAGAGAGAGAGAGAGAGAGAGAAGATACTGGGGATGAGTGAGGAGGAGATCAGTGTTTTCACGTTTGTGTGTAAATTGTGCAAGTGACATGTTATTCTATTGCGTTATGATTATGTACCCTATTATTTGTTTTGAATAAATTAATTTTGACTTTCTCTGTTGAAAATGAACATAAACGGATTTATCTATCTATCTAGACATCTAGATCTAGTCTAGCTACTTATGAAAATATATGGCAGTCGTCTTGGGGGAAGGAAACATTCTGCCAATTTATGGAAATTAAAGAGTCCTTCAAAGTCATTGGAATGCTGGAATCGAACCCTAAATTGACCAATGATCCGGCAGATATTTTACCGTTTATAAACTGAAAACTATTTTTTAAAAACAAAAGGAAACAGCGTTTTTCAACATCCGTGAAGGGTGGCCGGTTTGCCCAAGATGGGTGGCCGGTTGGACCTTAAAGTTACATAAGAGGCCGGCAGTACCAAAATGTCACTAATAACATTTTGCGTGGAGGATATGGATAAGACTGCTGTTCACCTGAAACCGGCCACTTGAGCTTTACATTTTACGACATCACTAAACAGCAATGGTCTTATTTCTGGCCAGCAGTCTTCCATTTTCTGAGACGACCACGGATAAGACTTGTGTGGCCGAAAAGCCTGAATTTACTCTACTTAAGTAACATTTCTATGATTTTTCAGCTACTCTATTAACTTAAAGCATAAGTACCTCACCTATCATTTTCATACCAAGCATAATCTATAATAATCTATAATCCTCTATCTTGATATTACAATTTCGTTTTATGTATGCTCTGAACATTAACCTACTTTTTTCCAAAACTAGCTTCCAGTGATAAGGTTCTTCATATAGAGTGGCAAGATAAGCAAGGTGTCATGTGTGGACAAGTGCTGTCATGTCGATAAAACACATATTCATTCTCTAAAACCTATCGTCTCTCTATCATATCACAGGATGTCAGTACAATTGTTGATAAGTAATGAAAAAACAGAAAATCTAAAAAGTAAACATTTTACATCAGCATTATGATGTGATTAAATTCCAGAGTTTATCTTTAAAATACATACAAGGAGTTTGCTACATAAAATCATATATTATTAATTTAACTATTACTACTTTTATTATTATTATTATTATTATTACTATTATTATCAATATTGTTATTATCAATTTCAATATAATCATATTATTATAAAAAGTTATTCTAAATAATGAGAGCAATATCAAAATTGTCTTTAAATCAAATGTATTATAAAAGAAATAACAATTCAGAAATATATGATGGAAAGAAACATTTGAGCTTACTAGATTTTGAATTCTAAATTAGTATGAATTTAATAAGAAATTATTGTTATCCTAAAGAGCACATATCTCAAAGGAAAATAACTATCAATATCAACTTAAATTCCTTTCAAACGTAGCTGGAGCCTGGCAGTCTAATACAAAATAAATGTCATAAACCCTTATTCTTTTCTTAATTGTTATACAACTATAATTACAGAAGATGATAAGATATTGCAACATAAACCTGCTGAGTCATACAAGCAGTCCTAACCTGACCAACCTGATTTTTGGAGAAATCCATGGGGAAACAGCCTACAATATACCTGTCAGAGGTCTCTTCTCCTGGCCTCATTAACTTGATGGGATTACCATGGAGGCGAACATGGACCTCACAGATATCTTGCATCAACCAACCTCTACTCTCACTACATATTCCATCTGTTAAACAATGGATGGAGACTGAATTTGAATACATCACAATGAAAAAACAGATTATTTCATAAAACAAATTGGGATGGGAGGTCTGAGTTGTACACAGATGAAGTAGAACAATGTCGTATTTATTCATATATTCTTCATGTTCATAATTTTCAATGATAAGTAAATGCATTATATTGACTAAATCTGGGTCAGTGGGCTACTTTAACATTACTTGTAAACGTTTATAGATCCTTACAGTGCCTAAAAAAAGGATGACGGTACACAGCACAAAAGAACATTTAAGTTCAGCCCATGCAACACGCTGTCCCAGATACCTAATTAAAAAAAAAAAGACAAAGTAGATCCCAGCATCTGTCTAACCTTGTCTTGAGCCTAGCACTTCCTAAATATTCACACAGACAATGGCATTAGTTGCCCAAATGGGCAGATGCATATACTTCCTGATACGTAAACAGTCAATCAAATATGATTTCCAGTGGAAAAAATAGAAACTCTCACAGAGAAGTCTCTTGACAGGGCATGCGCAAATCGGTCACCTCACATCAGCAAATGTTATGAGTCTGAGAGCAAGGGAAAACATATAAAGAAATAGAAAACCCATCAACCATATGAGAGGAAGGAAACTGATTCTACATTCAGCTTATAGCTTCTCATCCCCACCCCAATGATATTTTTATTGCCAGCTTCAGTAAATCTCAAAAAACAAGAGGAGGGACACTTGTCTGCATATTCAATTGACCTCTAACCTCTCTTCTTACAATGTGTAATCCCTTAAGAGGTCTGAGTTGAGATTGCAATAAATTTGGAGAAACAATGAAATTTCAAAAAACATTTGATATGTATTTATGTATCTCAATCCATTTTTTATAACTTAAAAAATAAGAATCAAAAAATTATTGGGGTAGGCTGTGTCTAAACACTTCTCTTACTCAATTTTCTTCATATCTTAAGTAAATTTTTCACTTTCTCCCCCCCAATTCTTTTTCAATATTAATTCTTCATGAATTTCATCACATAAATTTCATAAAAGACAAAAAACTCTGACATTGCCTCTAACTTATTCCTCCAACATTTCTCATCCTGTTTGCTCTAATATCTATTTTTAAAAAACAAAAGACGATGCTTTTTTGGATGTGATGACAGGGATTAAAAAAAAAAACAACAAAAAAAAACAACAAACCTGTTGTCCCCTGAAATCCATATTTTAAACAAAATTTGTCTCCTTGGACCCTGTCCATGATAAAAGCAGCCCATATTTTAAAAAATAGCCTCTGTATTAAAAAAAAAAATTGTTACCTATGTTAGAGCTAAATTTCTAGGCAATGAAATTTGAGAACAATATACCAAAATATACTGATATTTAGCATTTTTAAAATCAAAAATTGACCTCTTAAAAATCTTTTTTACTTATATTTTCTTCAACACAGTGCTTTTTCCCCCCCTTATCCTTCAGTCCAAAAACCATCGTTTGTGTTGTTTTTCAGAAAACTGAGTGTTTTTCTTCTTTAGGTGCATCCGGTACCCCTTGGGAATACTCTTACTCTTACCAATTTCACCAAAATTTGCACACGGGAGAGCCAGGGACTGTTCATGACCTATATAAAAGAAAGGGGAAAAAATCTGAATATATACACACAAGTGCATTAATTTTGAACAAAAGATAATCACACAACTTACTCTTGGTTACTGACTAATACTAAACATACTATAATAAACTTATAAACCACAATCAAATCTTGGGAAAATGTTACCAGGCTGAGCACTTATAATTTGGTCAAATAGCATCTAGTTGGCAATTGTTATTGCTACCATGTAAAACATCGTTGGGGCACTGATCGTTACTCCGTGTTAAAATAATATCATTATACATTAGGCTTAGCATTTCTCCCGTCAATGCTTATATCTAAACATTTTTTCTTTAAAAAAAAAAATTAAATTAAAAAACATTTGAGCATAATTAATTCAGACAGCATGAATTATAAAACTTCTTAAAGATAAGTGAATCACGTTCACAACCACAGTACCTGGTCCTTTTAATTATTTAGTTGATTGCGTCACTTTGAAAAGTCAGAACTATATATAAAACTACAATTGTTAGCAACTTGTGACCAGATAAAATGCATATTAAAGTTAGCACTCATTTTAAAAGCAAAAATGCAACTTATTTGAGAAAATGACATATAGAGGAGCAAGTATAGAAATAAACATTTAGAATATCAGAAAAATTGGAATTTTGATAGAATGCCAAATGAAACAAACATAAAAATGCCTGATCTCAAAATGAAATTTCAACTCCAGGTATGTATTATTTTTTACAATAAAATTGTATTCATTATGGTATTTAATACCTGATCTCCTCTGGAATTATTTTAAAAAAAGAAAACACCCCAAAAAAACTTGAGATTTTATATAGCGCAATATCCACTAAACATGCTCAAAGCGCTTTACAAAGGGTCCCTGACCAACAGCAATACGTAACATAGAACGAGACATGACGCCTGTTAGGCAATATTAGAAAAAACAAAAATTGAGCTTTTATATAGTGCAATATCCAATAAACATGCCCAAAGCGCTTTACAAGGGGTCCCTGGCCAATAGCAACATTTAACATGTAGGACGGTACATGACGTTTGTTAGCCAATATTACAATTTTGTCGGACAGGGACAACGCTATTAACGGCCAGGTATTCATTTTACACCTGAGTACGGTGAGAGAATGAGAGTAAAGAGTCTTCTCCAAGGACTCACCTATGCGTAGAGCGAGGCTTGAACCCAGGACCTTCCAATCCGAAAGCGAGTGTCAAACCACTAGACCACATGGCCGCACACTTACATTTTTTTCTGTCAGAGACAACTCATTTTAGACCGTGAGAGAATGTGAGTAAAGAGCCTCTTCCAAGGACTCAACTATGCACCAAGTGAGGCTTGAACCCAGGACTTTCCAATCCGAAAACAAGTGTCATACCACAAGATCACATAGCCGTATCAAATTATGACATTACCATTAAGAGTTGTTTCAAAGTAACGGGGCTCAGAGTGTGTCTCCCATCTGACAACATCAAAACTGGTACTGGTATTACATTCAGCACCATTGTAAGCTGACAAGCTTTTTGCCTGTCTTCTGGCCACAAAGTAACGATAACTGTAAGCATTGCCGGAGTCAAGGGTCACACAACAAGTCCATTTGTCACTAGAAATAAATATAATGTTGAGAAAAAGAAAACATTCTACTTAAAATCATCCTTGACATTGAAACGTAAACAAGTTGCCTGTTCAGGATCCTTTTTTATTTTGTACTGATAAAAAATCCACTCATGCCATTGTAAGTCCTCTTTCATGTGGAAGTAGGGCTGATGTATGTGGATTGACTTAGGAAAGGACATAATGCCAGGGCCATTGTTTAGCCCACTACTTGACATTGTTACAAGACTATAACTGTGAGACATAGACATAGGGTATTGTCTATAAATCTTAACAAGTAGAAACATGCACAACAACAGGGTCGAAAGGAAGAAAAAAATAATTTTAACCCATAAGTTAATCACTATTACTTTCATGATATATCTTCCATCCCCTGCTCTCAACTCAACAACATGAAAAAAAAAAGGTATACTCTCTTTTGATTCTCTTTGGTGAATAGACAAACGAAGGAAAAAAAGCACAGGTTTAAAAAATCCTTTAAATTCTTTTTTCCTTCTTGGTGGACAAACTGCTCAATCATGTTAGTTATGATGTGATAAAATTTTATCTAGGCTTACGAGTAACAAAATTCATCCTAAAATGTCTTAAAATGAAACACTCACTGTTCACTTTCATGCAACTGGACAGCATTTAATGGATTCCAAGATCCTAACTGTGGACTACTTCCAACCAAACAGACAGTCTCATGTAATGCTGTTGAGGTATTCACTGTAAACGTCACAGAAATTGACATCTTTAGTGTTTACTGTACTTCTTGATTCCTGTCAATGGTGATAGGTTTGATAACTAACATTCATTGGATGGTATTACTTATAATTATTAGGAGTGTCTCTGACACCAGTGTATAACACACACAAAATCATTTATAGTTTGGCATAATTGTCTACAAGAAAATTTCAAAATCAACACAAAATTCACCAGTAATAAATGGTAAAATTTCAGTAATACTAAACTGAAACATAAAAAATGTGACATACAAACTTTTATAAAAGTAAAACTTTATTGTTGACAGCGACATAATAATAATAATAATAATAATAATAATAATAATAATAATAATAATAATAATAAGAAGAAGAAGAAGAAGAAGAAGAAGAAGAAGAAGAAGAAGAAGAATGTTTAAGGAGTCTTATACTTAGTGATTTAGTCTTACGCCCTGAATAAAGGTATCTAGTAGAGCAAAGGGTCAAATTTGCACCACTTAAAGTTCAAGTCGCGCCAATTAATAGCTCCAGTTGTAGATAGTAATAAAAATGATAAAACTTCAATTAATCACAATGACAGTGGTTTTCCTCAGTCCTGGTCTGAATGGATTGGTGTGGTTTATCTCAATCTTATGAAAAAATGGCCTGTTACTATTAGTCTACTCTTACAAAATAGCACAATGAGAGTAATCTGTAATCTGACGCAGACATATTATGCGCTGAGTAAATTGATCCATCCGTTACTGTTTTGAGACAAATCACAATGTTAAGGTATGGTCAGGGGGCCGACACTATCACTCCACTAACTCTAACAGACCTGCCCACTTTCCTATAATACGACCATTCTTTTGGTTTTCCACTGCCATTTTCTTTTGTGATGTATTGAAAGCAGTCCTGGTTTTTTTTTCTCTGTTAGGGTTAGCTCAAGGTCGGAGGATTGTTTTTCTATTAGAGTTAGTCATAAGTCTTAGTAAAGGTGCTAGGGTGTTTGTTTTTCCTATTACTCTATTGGTGTTAGTAAAAGGTCCAGGTTTAATTTTTTCTTAGGGTTAGTTGAGGGAATATTTGGGTTGTTTCCCTTAGCACGAGGAGCTTTCGGAAGGCCCCCCGTCGTTTCTGACAAGCCTTCTAAGGCTAAGGCAGAAGACTTAATCAACTTAATCATTCGGCCATGATATCCACATGAATGTCGATGCATACTGTGTACATATAGTAACCTACTATCCATCGACTGATTTATTGTTGGTTAATTTTATACTTTTATTGATAATTTAATAACTTTGACTTTACTTATTTATATGTGCATTAAAAAACGTTCCATATTCTGGAATGGGGTAAATGAAAAATGTTTAGTTTAAAAGCGCGAATTTCGCAAAAAAGTTATTTGCAGACAATCAATTTTCTTTATTTTGAACTTTATTGGCAGACATGTCTGAGAAAAATGACAGCGTTAAACGAAGTTTTGTTGCCAGAAGTATCTAGACGTCGGGAGACATTCCGAAAGCTCCTACATCCTCAGTATTCTTTCAATGTGTATTTTCACCGTTGATCTTTTGTATTATAACTGTAAGGCGTTTGTTTATTCAATTTGTCATCATATAAGACTATATATATATAGATCTAGGAGATTAAAGCATTAATATTTAAACATAAATTGATCATTTTTAAGGGTAGTTACCCAGTAGTTATAATGTCAATGTCAACTATGTTATTATCCCAATTCCAACGCTAGGCAGGTCTCTAGTCCTCTAGACTAGAAATAAACTGCAAAAAGTAAACAGTGTCAATTTCATCAAGTATCTATCTATCTTGATAGAGATAGCTTATAATTATAACGATACTGATTTACTGAAGTCGACAAAATTAAGTATCTAGGTATTACAGGCATGGAGGTCGACTCCTATGCTTATAAATTACTGTTTTGTTAATCACATAATCATATATTATGCTATCACTTTATCTGAACTTAGACTTTCGCCTTACCTCTGTCCCTTTCTGTTGTCCTTATCAGCATTGCCAGGTGCCTTTGCCAAAATTCCGCCAACCTTATGCCAGAAATCCGCCAAAATCCGCCAACTTTATCTTTCTTCACCTGCGACCATGGCCTACTGCGACATTTGCCCAAAACCCGCCAAAAAATCCGCCATTTGATTTAAAACAACATAAATGAATCGTCTCAGAATAAAAATCGCGTTACTAAACGCTACTCGTCTATTATATATATATATTTTTTTTTTGTTTGTTTGTTTGTTTTTTTTTGTTTGTTTTTTTAATAAATGATATATTTTACTTTATTAGAAAGGGAAAATTATATAATTATGCTGACGATAATACCCTGTCATATGCTCATTCAAATTTCGATATATGCTTTTAAAAACTATTGAAAATGAAAGCGAAATTCTTATCAAGTGGTTCGAAATAAATTGTATGCAAGCAATCATCATCATCATGTCGTTCCATATCTGAAGCAGACGTCGGAGGTCATCTTCCGCCAAGCTGATCTATCTCTTGCCAATTCTATTAAAGCAGCGCCACCTTTCTCAGCTTCATCTGTCCAAGTTCTTATCCCTTTCAAATAAGTTATTCTTTGTCTTCCTCTTATTCTTTTTCCATTCATCTTTCCAGTCAAGGCGAGTACTTCCAAACCAGGGTGGCGGATAATGTGTCCTAAAAATTCCATTTGGCGTTTGATGATTTTTGTTATCAGTGATCTTTTTCTGTTTGCCATTTCTAACATTTCTTCATTTCTTTTCCTTTCCACCCATGACACCCTCATCATTCTTCTGTAAAACCACATTTCCGCCGCCTCCAGTCTTTTAACCATGGTCTTGTTTATGGTCCAGCTCTCACAACCATATAGCAGCACAGACAGTACATAGCAATCCAGGACCTTGATTTTTGTTTTCATACTAATGTTCCTGTTTTTCATAATTGTATGCAGCTGGTTGAATGCATTCTTCGCCATACCTATTCTTTTCTTTATTTCACAATCTGATTTTCCATTGTATGTTACATTGAAGCCTAAATATTTGAAACATTCAACTTGTTGTATTGTTTGTCCTCTGCTTGTTATTACACAGGCTGGCGGGTTATTATTTTTAGATACCGTCATACATTCTGTTTTAGATATATTCAGTTCCAGTCCCATATTTTCACTACTCCTGACTAATGACTACAACATCCAGTAATTCTTGTAGTTCATGTTCAGATTCTGCCAGTAGAACAGTATCATCTGCATACCTCAGATTTGTTACATTCTTTCCTCCAATACACACCCCCTTCTTATGTTCGATATCTCTTAATATCATTTCGCTATAGAGGTTGAATAAATCTGGAGACAAAACACACCCCTGCCTAACCCCTCTTCTAATAGGTGTAAAACTGCTTAGCTCGTTGTCAACACGCACTGCTGCTTCTTGTTCTCAGTACAAATTCCGTAATATTCTTAAATCTTTACCATCAATGTCCAAGGATGATAGAATTTTGAATAGTTTTTCGTGTTGTACTTTATCAAAGGCTTTTGAATAGTCGATGAAACACATATACAGATCTTTATTTACTTCAATACATCTTTCCATCAGCATTGATAATGTGAATATTCCATTTCTGGTACCCTTGTCCTCAACAAAACCAAATTGCATCTCCCCAATTTCAGGTCGTAGTTTATTTCTTATTCTTAGTAAAATTATCTTCAAAAGAATTTTTGTGAGGTGGCTCATTAGGCTGATAGTTCTGTGTTGTTCACAATCAACTGCCCCTGGCTTTTTTGGTAATGCTATAAAAATGGATCGTTTCATATCAGTTGGCATTTTTCCTGTGTCATACACTTGATTTAGAAGGTTTGTGATGAATTCAATCCCCATTCACCCAGGCCAGTCAAGGCTTCAATTGTTATGGCATCAGGTCCTGCAGCTTTACCATTTTTCATGCTTTTCATGACGTTCCTAACTTCATCTTTCATTATAGAAGGCCCTTCCAGTTCTTTTATCATAGGCATTTTTCCTCGATTATCAAGAAAAAGTTCTTCAATATATTCTGACCATCTGTTTAGAATGCAGTCTTTGTCCATGATGGTGTTTCCACGCTTGTCTTTGATACATCCACTTTTAGCACCTGATTTAGTTTTGTTTGTCACTTCTTTGATTTTCTGATGGAAGAATTTGCCATTTTTCTCTTTGCAGGACATTATATAGTGACATTGTTCATTTATCCAGTCTTCTTTAGCTTCGTTGCATTTTCTTTTTATCTGCCTGTTCAGAGTCTTGTATTTTTCTTCCTGATTTTTGGCCTTTCTTCTCTCATTCATTAGTTCTAATATCTCTGGAGTAATCCATTTCTTCTTCTGCAACTTAAGTGTGGTTGGAACATTTTCTTCTAATGATGCAGCAACACTGTCTTTAAACTGCTCATATTTCTCTTCTATATCTGTTAGTTCTCCAAGCACTTCAAACTTGTTTCTTACTGATAGTTCAAATTTTTCTTGTATCTTCTGTTCTTCCCGGAGAATGTCTAGTTGGTATTTAGGTTTAGCCTTTGCTCTTTTGCAGATTTTCAATTTAACTCGTATGGGGCATAGCACGGGTATATGATCGCTGTTACAGTCAGCCCCGGCATAGATTTGGCATACAAAACTGAGTTTCGGAAACGTTCGCTGATGAGTATGTAATCTATTTGATTTCTCACTCCATCTCCAGGACTTTTCCATGTCCACTTCCTTCTATTGTGGTTTGTTGACCAAGTATTTGTGATTGTCAGATCATGTTGACGGCACCATTGAATAAGACGGTCACCTCTGTCATTTTTGTCTCCCAGACCATGTGGGCCCACAATATCTTCTATTCTTTCTCGGCCCACCTTGGCATTAAAATCGCCCATGATGAGTTTTATGTCTGAAGACTTAAACTGATGCATTGCTTTATCTATTTGTTCATAGAAATTTTCCACTTCTTCATCATCGTGACTGGTGGTTGGGGCGTATATTTGTAAAATATCAAAATCAAAAGGTTTTGCTTGTAGTTTGATTGCCATTACTCTGTCTGATATGGGCCAGAATCCTTTGACTGCTCGCGCCGTTTTATTATCTAGTATAATTCCAACTCCCCTTTGGTGTTCTCCTCCTCCTGAGTATATAATTTTACAGTCATCATAATTAAGTTCTCCTGCTCCTTTCCATCTAACTTCTGATAGTCCTAAAACATTGATATTCAATCTCTTCATTTCCATAACTACATTTGCTAATTTTCCTTCCTGATACAGACTTCTTACCTTCCATGTTGCTGTTCGTAATGTTTGGTGGTGCACAGTAGCTGGATGACGGTCGAGAGTCACCTGTTCACCTGCATGACTATCTCTCCCGGACGAGGCTGTAATCGAGTTGCTCGAAAAACATCTATTGACGTCGTTGACTAGATTCTCTTGGACGGACATCATGACGAGCTTGGGATGATACGTCAGTGGTTTCCCGTTGCCTTCTGACGGATTTTTGTCTGGTTTACTCCATAGCCTTTTGACCTCCTGGTCATAACCCACAAGGCAGTGGGAGCATTTGGCAGGTTTTAAGGCGCCTCCCATTCGCCTTGATAGTCCCTTCATAGAGTATATGAGGCATTTTGTATGTGTAGCTGTTCTGCCAGACTACCCAACCTCACTCTCCACGACTATCGCCAGTTGGTCCGCGGTTTTACAGCTAACCTATAGATCAAGATCTGTAGGCCGTTCCACGATCCGCCACCTGTGGACGCGCTGGGTTGGGGATGGTCGCCCCAGCTGTATGCAAGCAAACCAGGTCAAATTCCAGGCAATTGCAGTAGGTACAAAAACACACACAAACAAACCCACGTTCAATATTGGAACTGCTAGTAATACATGTGAAGAAGTTGTAAAATTACTAGGGATCGACATAGACTACCAACTAAAATTTGATTTACACATTAAAACCATCTGCCGTAAAGCTTCTCGGCAATTAAATGTCTTAAAAAGGCTTGGAAAATACCTTTCAAAATTGAACAAGTTCACAAAATTTCACTCTTTTGCATTGTCAAATTTCTATTTCTGGCCACTAGCTTGGCATTTCTGTTCTAAAACTAATTGTGAGAAACTTGAAAAGATACAAGAAATAGCACTGTGTTTTATTTATGAAGATGAAAAAAAAATCCTACGACCAATTACTTCAAAGGCCAAAGTCCCCTCCCTACAAATAAGACGAATGAGAACAATTGCTTTGGAAACGTTAAAAATTTTATGCAAATTGCTCCTCCTTGTCTATCTGATATGGTCATTTTGAAAAATAACAGATACAATTTTAGATATTCAAACCTCCTTGATATTCCAAGGGTCAAAACAACGTCTTATGGCAAAAGATCTTTTAGATATTCTGCTGCTGTGCTTTGGAATGGACTTTCCGGGCACATCAGGAAAATTTCAAATTTTAATGTTTTCAAAAATCATATTCTCTCATGGAATGGCCAGCCATGCAAATGTAATATTTGTAATTAATCTAACCGGACACACACACACACACACACACACACACACACACACATATATATATATATATACATATATATATATATATATATATATATATATATATATATATATATATATATATTTATATATATAATATTATGTTACTTTTCTTTGTGTGTCATCATTGGAATCTTGATGAGGGAATGTTTTTAAGGGAAAATGTATTACTATGTATTTTTATGCACTATGTGTTAAAACATATGTCTGTCAAAGGCTTCTATTAGCCTGACTACATTATCTACGAAACATTTTTAAATGCCGACAATAAATGCATATTTGAATTGAATTGAATTGAATTAACAACTGTATACACAGCTATTTCTATTTAAAGGCATGGCGATTCGGGGTTGATATCAACCAAATTCACAAAATGCGTTCGATCCATCTCAGCCTCAAGATTCTCTAAAAGTCAATTTAGGGGGGAAAAGAAGAAATAATTAGACTTGATTGGTATACTTTTACTTTTTTTAAAGGGTTACAAATCATCAAAAATCCGCTATCCGCCAGGCTATTATTTCCCCGTCACGCGATAACAATCCGCCATTTTAGCTGTCTTTACACATTGTTGGAGCGTGTTCTATTAAACCGATGGGGGCAGGTCCCAGAGCAGGTGGGCGTCAGGGAAGGGAGGTGCCCCACGGAGCAGGGCATTGCTCTTACAGAGCATATTGAGCATGGGTTCGAGAGAAAACAGCAAACAGGTGCTGTCTTTATAGACCTTTCAGCGGCGTACGATACGGTATGTGGGAAGGGTTGATGCTCAAACTAGCAAAAATCATAAGGTGCAAAAAGACCTTGAAGTTGTTCTCTTCGATATTAGGGGAAAGGCAATTCCACCTCGCGATGGGAGACGCCACGAGCAAAGTAAGGAAAGTGAAGAATGGGGTCCCTCAGGGGTCGATACTTGCGCCAATGTTGTTTAACGTTTACATTAGCGATATGCAGAACACTTCCTCCCTGAGGGTGGGATACGCGGACGACTAGGAACTCGTTACTCAGAGTAAAGTATGGACCCGTCTCGAGAGCGTACTCAGCGAGGACGTCACCAGACTCAAATCCTACTTCGACAAGTGGTACCTAAAGATGAACACTTCAAAAACCGTGGCCACTGCATTCCACCTATGCAGTGCTTGGCACACCCGCAAACTGAATGTCCTAGTCGGGGACCAGCCACTCCCATATGAGCCGCATCCAAAATATTTAGGGGTGACGTTGGATCGCAGCCTTTCCTATCGGGTGCATCTCGAAGGGGTTGCCCGGAAGATAGAGAAGCGGAACAGTCTTCTGAGGAAGCTGGCGGGATAGACTTGGGGCGCTAGCCAAGCGCTCCTGAGAATGTCCGCCCTGGCATTATGTTATTCCACCGCGGAGTATTGCGCTCCAGTGTGGGGTAGAAGCAGAAACGTTGAGAAGGTGGATGTAAAACTTCGCAAGTCGATGCACATAGTGTCAGGAACGCTAGCAACAACTCCTAGAGAATGGGGACCGATAATGGCAGCGATCCAGACCACCCCCCCCCCCCCGATGTCCGGAGGGAGACGATTACGGGAAACTGGCTGAGTAAGATCAAAGAGAAAGGGAATGGGGATACCCCTCTGAAGCGCACAATGGACGGCGCCCCCGTTTCGAGCCGAAATAAGTCCCGGCAACCCTTGTACGCAGAATCCCTGACTACGGACAGAGCTGCACATACGAGATGGAAGTCGGTTTGGACGAATTCAATCCCTCGTGGGGGCGGGGACGTAACCTCCTCTAAGCTTGGTGAGAAGTTGCCAGGCTTTGATACCAGTAAGAGGAGACACTGGGTGACTGCGAATCGGCTTCGGTCGAGGAGCTGCCTCACGGCCAGTGAGCTTCATCGGTGGGGTCTTTCTTCCTGTCCAACATGTACCCGCTATGGGCAAGAACCTGAGACGGCAGAGCATCTAGTCGAACGGTGTGTTGTGACGATGCTACCCGGCGGGTTTGCGACGGTGCACGAATGCGGACCGGACTTTGCTGATTGGGTCGATCGTCATAACATAGTAGTGTGAAAACCATAAGAGGCTGCTTCCATTTTAGCGGAAAATTTGCCAACCGGGCAAACACTGGTTCTGATTGAAATGAATGTGGAGCATTGACCTAGTTGTAAATGAAAGTTAGTAAGAGTATTGACCTAGTTGCCTAGGTTTATTTTACCATGCCAGATATATTTATTTGATGTACCGTACCAAACAATTTATGTAATTAATTTCATTCAAATTATGTAGGGTTGCGTTTTACCTGGCAGTTTTACCGCTTAAAAGCTGTTACAGCTCTTTTAATGAACAATCATAAAGATCAGATCTAAGTATTTATTTATTCTTATATTTATTTGCTATTCTAGAGAATGTACCCGGGTTTTAATGCAGCATGATCCAATGAAGAAATATTGAATTGATTTTGATCTTGCGCTTAACTTAACCTAATGATATTAAACCTAACAAAGAAGACGAAAATAATGTCAAATTGATTTATGAGACCAATCTTAGAATTTGTCGCTTTTAACTGGTAATTTGAATAAAACATGCTCAATCCATGTTATCTAAGGGGAAATACCCATTAAAAGACCCGCCTGTTCCAATTAAACAATGTTGCGTCCCCTGACGAAACACGCCACTCCTTACATAGTTATTGTTGTGAATGAAATGTCTTCATTTCTAATATATGAATTGTAAATCTAAATCAGTCGAAAACCAGGCACCAAAGCAAGGGTTGAATTATGTGATCACCACTGTAAATCTTGTTCAAGTTCAAGTTCAACGTCTTTATCTGCAAAAGGCGGATTGCCAATCACTATAGACTTTATACAATTATGTGGTGACTTTCTCCATTATTGTGTTATTGAGTTGAAAGATAAATTTGTTGTTGTTGGTAGTATCTAGAATTTCTGGTGGGAAAGTGTTTCATTCCTTGAAAGTTCTTGGGAAGAAACTGTTTTTATATTTGTTGGTTCTGTGTGTTGTGTTTGTGAACTTTCTGCTATGATAATTTTTTGTGGGGTGTACAGTGTTGTTTTGTAAATAATGTGGTAGAGTTACTGCTGTTTTGTTGGAATGTACTGTTCTGTGTAGAAGTTGGAGGCGTTTTTCTTTCTGCCTACTTTCCAGCATTTTCCACATCAACAGTTTTTGTGTGTTATGTCGGAGTGAAACGGATGAAAAAAAGTGACTAATGATCAGAAATATTAAATTTTTGGTTTTTGCACTTAATGGAACTTTTATCTACTCAATAAATCAATAAATTATAAACCAAAGTTTCATACAAATTTCTTCAATTGAAATAGCGTGTAACTTGTCAAACAAAGCAGGAAAGTATAAAATACAAGAAAGAAAAGAAAGCCTGCTTCGACTGTCACTTTGATATTAAAAAAAAATTACATATTCAATTTTCAATACCAGTGTTATTATGAATAGCATTTATATTACCCCGTGCAACAGAGCTTCTGAGCGCTTTACATTCACAGTTCTACGAGGTTACAAAGACATGTAAAAACAATACAACGGAGAAACATACTTACAATTTTCAAATGTGGGTGTGATAACGAAAAAAGGTAATATTTCAGTCGTGATTTGAATGTTGTAAATGAATAAGAGCAACTCACATATGATGGGAGAGAGATCTAAAAGTGGGGACCAGAACATTGAAAGGATTGCTCACCTATCTTTCTAAATGTTTTAGGTCGTTATTTTATCTCAGGTTTTTGTTTGGGGCATACACGGTCAAAAGGTCTTTGATATACGAAGGACTATTTGTGGTAAGTGATTTATAGACAACAGTACAGATTATTCCGAAATAATAAACACACAACTTAAGAAAGAGCATGACAAATATGTCACTGACATGCACAAAGCTGACTCCGATTCTACTATAAATGGAAACGGTGGCATCACAAATCGCTTCTGAAATACATCAAATTTAAACGCATGGATATACCAAGCATAGCAGTTTTACAAAAACCGGATGGAACGGAAACATCTGACACCACCGAGAAAGCAAACATCCTTAACACAGTACAGCAGTACATTCACAAAAGAAAACACGACGTTGCCTACTAAAAATGGAAACAGCATTCCTCCAATGTCAAGAATAACCATTACCCAAACCGGCACAACCACACCGCTCCAGGGTCTAAATCCTTCCAAAGCAAGTGGCCCAGATCTGATACCAACCAGGATCCTCAAAGAATGCGCAAAAGAAATAGCTCCCTATCTATGCATTATTTTCCAATAGTCACTCGACACGGGCCGTGTGCCCAAAGACTGGAAACATGCATTAGTCACTGCCTTATACAAAAAAAGGGAAACGAGTTATTGCCTCGAACTGCAGACCAGTGTCGCTGACGTCTGTCACATGTAAATGACTCGAGCACATTGTGTTTCATTCAATAATAGAGCTCTATGAAAAACATAATGTGCTAGTCGATTATCAACAGGGTTTCAGGAAACATAGATCTTGTGAATGCCAGCTCGTAAACACCATAGAAGAAATAGGAAAGGCATTAGACAGCAGAAAACAAATAGATCTACTTGTTTTAGACTTTTCGAAGGCATCTGATAGTGCACCACATAGACGACGCCTCAGAGAACTGAAACACCATGGAATTAAAAACATCGAACCAAAGTCCCCCGAAAAGACAATTGATGAAGTTATTAAAACACGTGCACACATTACCCTACTTGAGAATCCAACTAAACAAATCACTGAAATGGGACCAACATATTGATAATATTGTGGCAAAAACAAATCGCACCCTTGGCTTTCTGAGGTGGAACCTATACCAGAGCCCCCCCCCCCCCCCCCCCCCCCCCCCCCCCCAACGGTGAAAGAACAGGCAGACAATGCTTTAGTCAGACCCGTATTGGAATACGCGTGCACAATGTGGGATCCTTATGAACAAGGTCACATCAAGAAAATCGAACAAGTCCAAAGGGCAGCTTCGAGGTTTGTCACCAACAATTACTTGCGCGAATCAGGATACGTTACTGAGGCCCTGAAACGGTTGCGGTGGAAAACACTGGAACGTAGGCGAAGAGAAAAACGCCTTCAACTTCTACACAGAACAGTATATTCCAACAAAACAGCAGTAACTCTACCACATTATTTACAAAACAACACCGTACATCCACAAGAAATTATCATAACAGTAAGTTCACAACCCCAACACACAGAACCAACAAATATAGAAACAGTTTCTTCCCAAGAACCATCAAGGAATGGAACACCCTTCCACCAGAAATCCTAGATATTACCAAAAACGACAACAAATTTGGTCAACTATTAATATTTATCTTTCAACTCAATAACACAATAATGGAGAAAGTCACCACATAAATGTATAAAATCTGCAGTGATGGGCAATCCGCCTTTTGCAGATATAGGCGTTGAACTTGAAACTTGAATGACGTTTTGAGACGATGGCTCACATGTGCCATTTGTTACAAGCCACCTATTAGGTGACGGCGTGGCTCTGTTGGTTGATTAGGCGCCATTTACCGCCTAGGTTAGGTGCCATGCACCTCCTCTTGGCGGCGTGGCTCTATTGGTTGATTAGGAGCTTTGCACCGCCTATGTTAGGTGTCATGCACCGCCTAGTGACTGCGTGGCTCTATTGGTTGATTAAGTGCCATGCACCGGCTCTCAGTCTCGTGTTCAGAATTAAAAACAGCATAATTTTTAATGATAAAAAAAAATAAAGATAAAAAAACCCCCCAGCAACTTAAGATACAGTCTTTTGTCAAAGTCCGACACATACTGCCCTTTGAATAACACGCATACATGTGGCGTCTAGTGTTGTGACCACAGACCAAAGAGCAGACAAGTCCATTCACTCTTTTTTGGTCGAGCCGGACCACGAGCTCCATTTTATTGATGCTGTGAGTTTAGGTAAAATAATCTTAACATCCACCAGCCGGATATAACGTACCAAAACACAAAACTATCGGTAACCTTAAACGGTTATAGTCTGATTTATGGAATTTAGTGATAACTATCATTAAAATGGCTATCTAAAAACAATAAAATAAGAGTTAAGTGGCGTCAATTTCGTTTCATCTATACTATAATCCTACTAGAGCTTATAGACTCTAAAAAAGAGTCTAACTTTGCCATCTCAATTAAGCGGAAAAAAAGCCTGCCTTGGTGCCCAGAGAATGTTGTTCCAGGCATAATTAACACATTTTGTTGTGGGCGACGTTCGCAAATAATGGTAACTCCAGCGGTCTTATTCAAAGATAGAACGATGATGACGTCACTCATGTCTTTGTTATTGTTTTTTACCATCCGTGTTTATGAGTAATTCTCACTAAATAGTATTAACCAGACTATAAACGTTCAAGGTTACACATAGTTTTGTGTGTTGGTATAGATAGTATAGGCTTGTCTAAGACGCTCACAACATTGCCATCCGGAAGTATAACGGACCAACACACAACGGGCCTACTAATTGCGTCCGGAGCCGTCCGGAGCCGTCCAGGGGTCATCTAAAGCATTCTCAAGCCATCCGGAGGCCCTCAGACCAGTACGAACCTTTCCAGAAGTCTTCCTTCTTCCGAAAGCTCCTCAAATTACGCCAGACGGGAATTAGCTTTGGTAAAGATGTTATAACGTGAACCTCACCTCACTTCAATTCTCCTGTGCAGTCAATACAAGGAATTTGCAATTCTCTTGGCCAATATTTGTGGCAATGCTGTTCAGATTAATAACTTTCTTTGACTTTCTTATAAGATGGAATGCAAATATTAACTGCTAGATTGGCTGCAATGATATAATGATGATTGGCTAAGACGATGACAATACCATCAGTATCACGGGGTCTGTTCAAGTCTGAATGATTGTGTTTGAGGGCATTGCAAAATGTGGACCAACACGGGGGTGTCTTCCTCATGGTTGCATTGTCCCACGAAAATCCCATTATAAAGATGCTTGCCAAATGTGATATACAGTCCTTTTTCCTTTTTGACTTTCCATCACAAGCATGCAAGATAAATCCTGACTGCAACAAATTGAAATACTTGCAGGCGACTACATAGTAAGAGGCTACATAGCCTATTAGCTACCTACATAAAACACAAACCTTAGTATTGTATCAGCAAATACCATGCCTACAATAAACCAATCAAATTGGAGGAGAATGGTGCTTGTCTCTCTGAAACGAATGTCATGGCATTGGCTCATAGTAATCTTCCACAAAAGTCTGATTGCCCTTATGGTTATCTATTATGAAATTGATAATGCCGACTTTTCAAATGAGATAGAAGGTGAATAGTGTGATTCCAATTCCAAAACCTGAGAATGACCACTCTGAATCTTCAAATACCTTCCATCTCCACCACCATCTGCTTATGCAATCAAATGGACGAGATGGTCAACAAGAGTCTGCTATCTAAGCTCTATTTGGAACACAGAGACTCTCTTTCAGAATTCAAGCACGGAAACTATGGAACTTCTGCCGATTAACTATTATGTTCAAAATTACAAACAAAATGTTGTGGTTCAGAGCAACTAGACATACAACGAAATTCACGCATTCTCAGAATTGAGTCGACTTCGGGTAACAATCAGATTCAAATTTAGATTCAGATGACGTTGTCGAAAATCAGTCCAAGTCGCCATGGCGCCTTAGGAATAACACAAAATGAACCGGTCGCTAAACACTTTGAACTCAATCTACTCACAGCACTGTGACTGTGATGGACATGTAACCGTCTTGCCCGAGGACTTCATATAGATCATATATAAAACAGGTAGTCCTCGTAGTCTGTGATATAGATGTCGCTGGTCTTACATAATATTGTGTAATATATCAGTATTAGGAAAGATAACTCATAATGGGTTATCTTATTTGAAGTTATAATGAGTTTTGCCCCTTGTAAATTAGATGAATTATGCCCTTGTCAATTGAATTTGAATAAAGCACTTCCGTTTGGTATCCCTCCAAAAAATATGATTCTCCTGGCTGAAGTCAATTACAAACTGAATCTATAACTTATTGAGACACCTCGTTCAAGCATGACTACAGCCTCCGATCCCATTTCTTTGGTCATTTGAGTAATTTGGAATTTTCACAATAACTTTATAAGAAATCATTGCACTTCCACTGGGCGCGATCTATATTCAGGATGTTGTGAGCATCTTGGGTAAACGCGCAGCATCAGTATGTCCTTTATGAGTTGTTTTCAGTTTACATTCAGCCGAAAAACAAATATTCATGTAGACGTCTATAGTATAATAAAGGGAGTAAAAATGACTCTTATAAAAGATACAAAACGACGTAAACGATAAGTTAGATTAAGTTAAAAAGATCAGCATTTTATGCGTTTTTAGCTTTTTTTTTTCCATAGAAAGAAACCATATGCATCCTTCCGAGTAAGGTATAATCCTTTCACTTAACCCAAGTCCCATATCATTTATCCTTATACAGATTTGACAGATGGATCACAAATATTCTTACAATATTACAACAACTGAAAAAAAGCCCACAATTGTGTCCGGACGCGTATCAAACAGTGCAGGTAGATTGGAACGAATCAGAGGTCTTCATCTGAATGTTATTTTAGGGATAATGATCTCCTGGAAATAGTAAATTGAATTATTATTAAAAAAATCCGTTTAGCTTACAATAGTGGAAATTCACACACTTTGGCAAAGTCAGAATTATACTATAACCTTCTTTGTAATTGGGCATTGGTGAAAACAGCCAAGTTAGATGTATGCACAAGGTCCTACCTATTATAATGGGAGAGGTAGCTTAATGGATGGCACTGAACTACTTCAATATTTTTCCATGAGCAAGAAATTTAAGCTCTATCGCTCACACTGCGGCTGACGTCCGAGTTATCTCGATCTTCTTTCTTTCTTTTTTTTTTTCGACATTGACCCAAAAGATTAATTTTCTTGTGGGATTAAATTTAATGGAAAAAAAGGAAATTTATTATTTACATTTTCAAGAATTACTCACTTAATCCCGAAATGATTGACTAACGTTAACACAATTCAATCCAATTCATACTATTGCAGCTACTGTCTGGGATAGTGTCTGGTTATTCCTCTGAATCACAATAATTATGTCCTCCTGTGGCAGAAATGTTTTTTAAATTTACAAGTAAATGTCGTGTATTTCAATAATGAAGTCTTAAAACTACAAATTCCTTCCATTTTTAAACATTTTATTTTAGAGACCGTCTTAACCCTTTCCTTACCAGGCATTTTCAGAATTTTCCCCAAAATTTTACACCCACCCAACAAACAGAAAAGCAACAAATGCATTTTATGCATACTATTGATCAGCAAAATGAACTCTACAACACAGTGTCACGTTTTCATAGCTATACTAGAACCTTTTTCATTAAATTGTTTGATTTACAAAAGAAATCTGAATGATAAAAGGGCTGGTTGGATCGTAACGAACGTGACGATTTTCCTATGGTTGGTAAGGAAAGGAAAAAATAAAAGTAAAGTTAAACTTTATTATAAGAATCTTCAATATCGCGTTGGAAATTTCGACCGAGTTCAAAATATCGCTGAACACCACCTCGGGAGCGCATATTATCATATCACATCACATCACATCATAAATGTGGGTTGAGTTTGTTTAATGACCTTTGAATACCCTGTCATGGTAAAGAAAAGTAAAATATCGCTGCAAATCTCAATCAGGCCATAAATAAAGATAATACCTAAATATGAGGCATTAGCAAAGTACAAATCATATACTAAAATAAATATGTTAGGTACCAATCTTGTGCACATCATTTATCATTGGGAACGAGTTGGAAATTTAAAAAATTGAATGCAAGAGTTCAATAATCTTATCATAATACCCTCCAATGACCTCAATTGTATCATTTCTGATCAAAATGTACTCTGTTTTCCAATGATGGGTTCTAGAATTTTAAGAGCTGACTGACATGAAGGATTATCATTGTGGTCAGGATCCCATATCGCGTCCAAATCTATTTTGAGTAAAGCCTGATGCATGTCAGAAAAAACAATCTTGAACAATTATTATTCTACAAGGACGCCTTGAGTATCTAAAAAAAGTATTACTATCAAGCTCTAGTAAAATTGGGATTTCCCCCAAACCAAAGGGGTATTCTCATAAATTAATATTGCCGTAATTTGCATGCACTTATTATATTTTTGAGTTGCTCTATCCGTCTCTGGAGGAAAAAAAAGTTGTATATTTAATTTGATAGAACGAAATTGACGTCACTTTTGTTTTGTTTTAGCCAGCCATTTTTATGAGTACTTATCACTAAATTTTATCAGCCAGACTATAGATGCTGTGCGCTTGGCTAAGAAACTCACAACATTGCGATCCGGAGATATAACAGACCAACATACAAAACGCACAGCATCAATATCGCCTAAAAGGAGTCATGTCTATGTTAGGTATAGCTGTTGGTCAGGGACCCTTTGTGCATGCTTTGAGCATTTTTGGTCGATATACGAAAAAAAAAACAAAAAAACAAAACAAAAAACCCCAACACCCCCCCCCCCCCAAATCTCGAAGTTAAAAAAGAAAAAAGCTCATTACGTAGTACATTGCAATATCATAATTTTCAAGAAATGAGAACAAATTATGTTTGGTTTGTCCCATATTTGAGCTTAGTACATCACAATACCTATTACAGTTTCAGTTATAAAACCCAACGCCAGTAAATCAAATTCTCATACAAATTCATACTGTGATAGAAGTGGAAGGTCAAAGAATAAAATTTCACTAAATAGCACAGACGATGGCATCTCACAGGTACATATAAAAGTCACATGACACATGACACAACGAGGCTGTGATAATTGAGTACAGCGTCACATCCGGTAACATTCAGTTCTGCAACGAATCACGTCAACCGCGAGGAGATCGGATTGCTCTGTCAGATCACATTTTCAAATCATATGTCAAAAATAGGTAATGTGGGTAATTTTCACGCAAAGAGAATGTTAGACTAATGACGTAATGATCCAAACACATAACTGCCTGATAGGCTAGTGTTTATAAATAATTTATAGGTCATTTATCTAGGTCTCTTGCTTGTCGGATCAATTGGCAAAACACTCGCAAAACAATTTCATCCTGAGTTG
>NC_088367.1:34906924-34911924 GCF_034508935.2 Berghia stephanieae | reverse complement strand
GTACCTACTATATTTAGTAGGATTGTGAATAAGTGGTGAGCTTTATGAAGATCACATTATTCACACGATAGGTATTACAAGCGTTTGGAATTATAGATTGAAAAACTTGCATGTCTATGACCAACATTATAATAATGAAGGAAATAGGGTGTTACTTCAACAACCTCAACAACAACAACAACAAAAACAACAACAACAACAACAACAACAACAATAACTACCACAACAACTAAAAGCAAACCAAAGTCAAAACAAAACGAAACAAAACCAAAAGAAGGAAAAGAAAGAAAACCCTCTATACAATAACAGAGAAACAAACAAAATAATATTTAAAAAACAAAACAAACAAACGAAAGCAAAAAAAAAAAAAAAAAAAAAAAAAAAAAAAAAAAAAAAAAAAAAAAAAAAAAGAAGAAAAAGAAAGATAGAAAAAGGAAATCAAAAGCAAAAACAATACCAAAAAAAAAAAAAAAAAGACAAGAACAAAAAGAAAAACAAAATTAATATAATGAGCAAACAAAAATAAGGCAATCCAAAAAGCAAAAAAGCAAAAAAAAAAAGAAAAACAACAAAAAACAAAACAAATAACACAAGCAAAAAAAAAAAAATAAAAAAAATAAAAAATAGGCAAAAGCAAAACGTTAAACATATAAAAGAGCCAAGCAAAACAACAAATATATTGAACAACGCCCCCCCCCCCCCCCCCCCCGAAAAAAAACAAACCAAACTAAAACAAATTAGAAGACAGAAGCATTTGAAAGGCCATCAGCATTTCTCCTCTGTATTGTTAATATACTTCATACTATCTTCGTAATAATACATGGTTTCATAAGTTTAAAAACGGATTCCACATAACCACATCGATCTTGATAATTAATTACTTATAGACAACAACTAGTTACCCACAATGTTAAGAAAACATCTTTAACAATATTAACCAGTCACTGATCAAGGGAAAGAAGCCACGATAACTGCCGTCTAAATAACCATCATTACCTTGCGTTTGACATACAAGCGCCGCTGAGCACTTATTTTGAGGTTGAGCGCTACACTATTATTATTATTATTATTATTATTATTATTATTATTATTATTATTATTATTATTATTATTATTATTATTATTATTATTATCAAACTGGGGCAAGTAGAGAAAAGAAATCAATTATTAAGGAGTGCCCCCCTTTTGACGCAACACTGTTATAGATAATAATAAAAAGATAGTGGTTAGTCTTAAAGAAAACCAAGCAATCCCACTCCTTTTCCTTCCCACTTCGATTATAGTGATAGTAGAAGGAATCGGAAATCCCTTTCAACAGAACCGCTCACTAACCACAGCCTTTTGTCTCTTTTCTGCAATGCAACGGTATGAAGGATATACTTCTCTAAACCGTGTAAACATTAATTGTATTTCTATTTTATTGTTAGTTTAGTTCTTACAGGTGCGACGAGGTGGTCTTGTGGTTTGGCACTCGCATTCAGATCGGAAAGTCCTGGGTTCAAGCCCCGCTCTGAGCGGCGCATAGTTGAGTCCTTGGAAAAAGCTCTTTACTCACACTTTTCACCGTACTCAGGTGTGAAATAAGTACCCGGCTATTAAAATTAACAAATTGTAATATTGCCTATCAGGCGTTTTGTCTCGTCCTATATGTTACTTGTTGCTGTTGGCCAGGGACACTTTGCAAAGCGCTTTGAGCACTTTTAGTGGATATTGCTCTATATAAAAGCTCATTTTTCTTAGGTACTTCCACGGGAGACGTGGGAAGGTGTGTGTGTGTGTGTGGGGGGGGGGGGGGGGGGGGGGGGGGGGGAGGTATAGGTAGATCTATTATTTGTTGAGCACTCGACTCAAAAGATAAGAGATCGCTACCTGTCCGATTGAGCTTGTTTTTTTAGAAATTCTTCCCCACTCTCTATCCACCCAGCAATAATTGTGTAGCTCGGTCTGATAATAATGAGGAAAGTACTGAAGAAAATAAAGGATCTGCCGTTTCCAAATCGGCTTGTACAGTTACAACAGGCAATGCCATTCAACCACAATCTGACCCAAACAGGCGCAAAAACGGCATTGTTTCCCCGAGACAGACTCATTGCCAGCTCTCAATTCTCAATTTTGCAATAGACTAACACCTCATTCAAAGAGGAGAAGCAATTATTACAACCCATTTTTCGCCAACGTGACAGGGATGAACTCCAGTTCCATGTGCCTTGTTGCTTTTTAAAGGACTGTCTACTCTTGATTAGTGTTGAGGGGCAATGTTGGGCAATGCACATATTATTTTATAATAATTCACATTGACTTCGCGAAGTCCCAGGTTCAAGTTTTTGACAAGGTGAGGGTAATTTTAATCGATCTAGATTTGAAGGACACGTTTTCTAACCAAATTTTTAAATAGCTGCGCGTTTATTTATTGATTTATTTTATGTGTGTGTGTTTGGGTGTGTATGTGTGTGTGTGTGTTTTTCCCCCCTCAGATCAAGGCAGTTTAGGGAATAGGTATGGTGAGTCTCTTAAAATTGAGCTTTATATAGCGCAATATCATCTAAATGTGCTCAAAGCGCTTTACAAGGGGTCCCTGGCCACCAGCAACATTTAACATGTAGGACGGGACAAGCCGCCTGTTAGGCGATATTACAATTTTTTGGACAAAGACAACGCTGTTAATGGCCAGGTACTCATTTTACACCTGAGTATGGTGAGAGAAAGGGAGTAGAGAGCCTTTTCTACTATGCGCCGAGCGCGAGGCTCGAACCCGGGACCTTCCGATCCGAAAGTGAGTGTCATACCAAAAGACCACATAGCCGCACAGAGTCTCTTGAGTCTCCCTCTCTCTCTCTCCCTCTCTCTCTCTCTCTCTCTCTCTCTCTCTCACACACACACATATTATACACATAGCGAGAAGGGGAGATAGATAGATAGATAGATATATAGATAGATTGATAGATAGATAGATAGAGTAAAAGAGAAAGGGAATGATTTGAGAGAGAAAGAGAAAGAAAGAGAGAGAGAGAGAGAGAGAGAGTGTGTGTGTGCGTGAGAGAGAGTGAGTGAGAGAGAGAGAGAGAGAGAGAGAGAGAGAGAAGGGGGGGGGGAGAAGATAGAAAGTGAAGATGTGTGTGAAGTGAATGTGTGTATGTGTGTGTTTGTGTGTGTTTGTGTGTGTGTGTGTTAGAGAGAGAGAGAGAGGTAAGAACTGTTGGGGAGAGGGAGAAGATAAGGAAAAAGAGTAAGTGTGTGTGTGTGTGTGTGTGTGTGTATGTGAGAGATAGAGATAGCTAGCTAGATATATATGTAGATAGATAGATAGATAGATAGATAGATAGATAGATAGAGAGAGAGAGAGAGATAGCTAGATATATATGGAGATCAAGATATACATTGTATAGTACAGGTGTATATCTATGATGTAGTAGATGTAGATAGTGATGGATAGTAGATAGAGAGAGATAGAGTGGAGAGGAGAGATGAGAGAGGGAGAGAGAGGAGGATGTAGATATATATGTAGGTAGAGATAGAGTAGATAATGTAGATAGATAGATAGATAGATAGAGATAGATAGAGAGAGAGAGGAGAAGAGGAGAGAAGAGAGAGAAGAGTGACGTAGAGAGAAAAGAGATAGTAGATATATATGAGATAGATAGATAGATAGATAGAGAGAGAGAGAGAGGAGAGAGAGAGAGATAGAGAGAGAGAAAGAGAGATGAGGATGAAGATGGAGAGAGAGAAGAGAGAGAGAGAGAGAGGAGAGAGAGAGATGAGAAGTAAGATGAGGGGGAGAGGAGAGAGAGAGAGAGAGAGAGAGAGAGAGAGAGAGAGAGAGAGAGCATTCGATAATCGAGTCCTCGCCACTTCAGTTGCCGCCCGCAGCGTCGCAAAAATTTGTCGCATGCAATGTGCTACCGATACCTGATTGGGGGAAAAAACTACCTTAGCGAGATTCTTTCTAGTGATCCTATGACTTTCTTCAAACACTTGTAATACTGACTGTTTGTGAAGTTAGTTTTTTTTCTCGATATATTTTATTCACGCGGATGTTTATTATTCGATTAATCACATTATTATGAATATTGTATTGATTGATTAATTCACAGGGGTTTTCTAGTTGACGATTACCTTGGATAAACCTAGCCTATTACTTTCCTTGTTATAAATTCTTTAACGGATTATGTCCAGCTCTTAAGTGGATTTACCGACTGGATTATTGTTATTGTTTTCCTTATTCTGTTTTGGAGTTAAAACTCTTTATTTGGACATTCATTGCTTGAAATTATTAAAGCCTTGACTTTAATGAGTGTGTTCATGGTAAGTATTTGTTTAATATAAGTTTTTAATATTATTATTGTTTCTCTAATAGCAAGTTATACATGTACCTATTCATGAATCTCGACAGAGATAGCCAGAGATACGTAAATACCACACACACACACACACAAACACACACACACACACATATATATATAATATATATATATATATATATATATATATATATGTGTGTGTGTGTGTGTGTGTTTGTGTGTGTGTGTGTGATTATACTTTACTAAATCCTTCTCTTTTTCCCCATGACTGACTCTCTTTTTCTCTGTATATCTATCTGTAAGCGCCTATACATGGGAGAAAGATGGAAAAAGTATGAGTGCGGCCAAGGGAAGATAAAGATTAAAATAAAGGGCTCCATTCATCATTAAATATTATTATTTACCCGCCAATAGCCTACTTAAAGAAATAAACAATCTAGAAAATAATTTAAAATGTAAAATGTAAAATAACAAATGGAAGATAAAGAAAGAAGGAAAGGAAGGAAGACAGAAATAAAGAGAGAAAGAAAGAAAGAACGAGAGGAGAAATCAAAGCAATATCATTATGCCAAATCATCAAAGGTTCCTAGGTTGTGTGTCAAGGGGCTTCAAAAGTTTTAGCCCAAGTAACATTCCCATTCTCATTTCAATAAGGATTGCCTTGGAACCTCCAAGTGTTGTTGAGGGAGATTGTAAAATATT
>NC_088367.1:34876924-34901924 GCF_034508935.2 Berghia stephanieae | reverse complement strand
CTGTCATTGAAAGACTAAGACGTATAGAACCTGTTATTTCGTTTCTAAATCATACTTTTCACATCGCCAATTTAAATTTAAAACAACAAAAAATTAGTGGAACGGATCACTCGTGAAGGTCATCATAATATTGCGTCCTGTACTCTTTCACGGCGAGACGAAATATAATTTAAATCATCGTTTTCTTACTAATTTGAAGATTGAATCGTTTTCAACAAGAGAGCAGTAACTCTGAAGTTAACCAAAGCCTGAGAGGCAATCAGTTACAATTCTCTTGGTAAAATCAGTTAGATTTCAAAAAGGATGATCTATATTACTTTTTCCTGATGTCACTGGCCAAAATACTATGTATGCCCACTGCTCATGAACGGATTAATTAGGCAATTTTATGAATGAACATTGACAACACGATAAGCGATAAACGGAAATGATGCCAGAAGATGAATTGAGATTTGTGATTAGAATATGACCGGCAGATTCGTCACATAGCTAACTGCTGTACTCTCAAATGACACGTATTTCAAAATTTGGCCAGAAAACCCGTCCTTCAAATATCGATCGATTTAAATGACCCTCATCTTGGCGAAGACTCTCAAGCCAGGGACCTCGCGAGATTTGGGAGTTTTTTTCCAAGATGAGGGTCATTTAAATCAATCTATATTTGATGGACGAGTTTTCTGGCCTAATTTTTAAATACGTGCCTTTCCATAGAACGGCCGTTAGCTGGCCAATTACATACTATTTAGTATTCCTGCAAACTCATCCTCCTAGAGTCTTCATTTATCCTTTGTCAAGAAGCAATTATTACAAGGGATGATACCACCAAAAAATCGAAAGGGACCGAGTAAATAAAGCTTTGCATTGTAATGTAGGGGATCCAGATTCGAGCCCCCAACGGACTTTTTCCTCTTCTTTTTCTTAGGCAGGATTATTAACATCTTGTTAACTCAATTGTATTTCATCGTGAAATTGAAGGCATTGCAAATAAAAGGATACTAACACTACAACAACTACAACTACTACCACCACCACCACCACCACACTACTACTACAACTACTACGACTATTACTGCTACTATAACAACAAACAACAACAACAACAACTACTACTACTACTACTACTACTACTACTACTACTACTACTACTACTACTACTACTACTACTACTACTACTACTACTACTACTACTACTACTACTACTACTACCACCACCACCACCACCACCACCACTATTAAAATGATAGAAATCAGTCAAACAACGGCTCCATGGATCACACGACTTAAGGACTATGTATTGATCAAGACTTTCTTGTGTCAATTGTCATCATTATAAGTCTCAGGTTTGAGAGTTTTTGTCAAGATGACGCTAGCTCATTTAAATCGATCAATATTTGAAGGACGACTTTTCTGGCCACTATTTTTAAATACGAGTTTTTTCAGAGCACGGCAGTTAACTGGTAATTCGTGAACAAGCTCCTCTGCATGAATGAGACAATTAATTCACTGCAAACTAATGCTGTGTCAGAAATCAAATAACTATCCCCTCTCTTTATATTAATTATTTATCAATTAATTAATTAATTAATTAATTAATCGATTAAATTATTTATCTATTGACTTGTCTATTTATCATTTATATATCTTTCTATTAACAGGGCAACAACATTTTATGATTCTTGCAATCTTACATTATGAAATTTCAAAGCGCTACCAATCGCAGCGCGACCTTTTTAGAGTACACATTATCACGTTAAAAATACAAACAAACAAACTTTCAAGGACATTTAGTTCCGGAAGCTGCATGCAGTAAGAAATGAGAAATGTCTTTCTTAGTTTGCAGGTGACCCATGGTTGAAAAGTTTATTAATAATGGTGTCAAAGCAACTCCTATAGAATACACAAAACCACATTATCATATCCATAGTTCTCATATTTACATTACGTTATTTATGTGCATGTGACATCATCCCATTGAACTATGCTGCGTCATATCATCAGAAATGCAGATTGTGTTCTACCCTCCCGACCTTCTTTTCTCACCCACCCCCAATCCACCGCTGTTCCCCAAACCTTTTTTCCCATGCTTAGAATATATTATTATGAATAGAAGACGGTAGCTGTCTTGACCTATAAATACACTCTCGAGTCTTAAAAAACAGTGATATGCATGTGTGTATATTGAAATAGATCGAATGTTTGTCCAACTCCCGTGTGATCGATAGCTAAGAAATCACTCTCCCCCCAGCCCTGTTCTTTGAAAGGAAGTTCTCATATATCACGACGCCCTTAAATATTTATTGAGTTTCTAAGGCGGTGGTCCCATTACAGATACAAGACAATGAAGTTATGGTGTAAGTGGCCGTTTGGCTTACAAGATTCGGGGGCCTCTGGCTTCTTAGTCAACCAACTGTAATGCCTCGGCCATATAGACCTCATTTTGTGAATTGTCCCAGAGTTGGCTATATCAATTTCTATGATTCTTAACCGTTCTATGTCTTTTGAAGTTTTAAGTCCTATATGTATATATTCTTATATGCTTATTCTTTAAACTTGATAAATCTTTGCTGATTTGTAACCGGAAGTATTGTAAACCGCCTTTCTCTATTTCGCTCGGAGGATGTTTGGAGGTTTTCGATAAATTCCCTTACTCCTTTTTTATATTGGTGTAATTCACTACTTTGTAAATATTAATCTTATGTTTTGTGAAAGTAAATGCTGACTTACAAAAAGACGCGCTAAGCCATATATTGGCTCTCTATATATCCGTCTCTCTCTCTCTCTTTCTCTCTCTCTCTCTCTCCACGGCCCCCCCCCCTCTCTCTCTCTCTCTGTCGCTTTGTGTGTGTGTGTGTGTGTGTGCTTGTATGTGTGTGTTTGTGTTGTTTTGTAATATATATATATATATAATATATATATATATATATATATATATATATATATATATATAAATAATCTTTAATATTCCTACTACATATTACACAAAAGCACGGAATACACGTTGGGAATTTCAGGTCAAAGTCCTAACTTAACAAAACAAGACGTAAACACAAACGCTTTAACAAGTATCATTACTATTGGAGAGACACTTGATATATCTTTTAGTTTTATAAATTAAATAGATTATATTGAATTCTTTAAAACTGATTACTGATATAATTAATTGACTGTTAATGCTGTTCTATTTAGATCGAACGTATAGATAGTATGCAGATGACGTCACTCAGGCCTTTGTTATTGTTTTTGCCATCCGCGTTTGTGAGTTGTTCTCACTAAACTGTATTAACCAGACTATAAAAGTTCATGATTACACAGAGTTTGTGTGTTGGTCCGTTATACTTCCGGATGGCAATGTTGTGAACTCCTTGGCCAAGCGCATTCTATCTATACCTCAAATGACAATGAAATTTGCCCTTTTATTGGATAATTTGGTACTGAATGACTGTATAATCCATATCAACAAATAGTCTCTCTCTCTCTCTCTCTCTCTCTCTCTCTCTCTCTCTCTCTATATATATATATATATATATATATATATATATATATATATATATATATATGTATATATATATATATATATATATATATATATATATATATATATATATATATATATATATATATAGCAAAACAAGTAAATCCTATTCAAATCAAACTTATATCTAAATATGATAATAAAATTTACCTTCAGCGCAAATAATAATATTATCTAGCAAACTCAATAATTAATCTCACTTAAAATCGCTTGTACGGCTTTGTTTCCAAAGGATAATAAGGCACCTGAAATCTAAGGTTTTAGACCTTTTGACAATCTGAGGGTATTTCTATTCGATCGGTATTTAAAGTAAACATTTTCTGGTCAAATTGATAAAAAAAAGTGTTATGCCAGAATGATATTTTTTCACATGAAGCAATATGTATGTGGCGAAACTGTTTCTAACTTTGATGATGTTATTTGTCAGTACAGAGCAGACAAACCCTGATTTCTGTCATCACCTACGTTTATTGTTATACATATAATTTGTTAGTGTTTTGCAGCTCAAATGTTTTTCATTGTGCTTGAGGTTCTGGTGAAAGGCATTATTTTTACTGTTTATTTTGTTATCATTATCAGTATCAGCAAAATTGGTCGAGAATCTAACGCTCTTTTTGAAATAGGAAGACTTGAGCATATATCTCTTTTGCGCATTTTAAAGTTTTGGATGCGCCCAAACTGACGTCTATTTCAAAAAGTGCAGGAGGACTAATTTTCATTCTATTGTGCATGTAATCTTACATTATACTTTCGTATTATTTTATATTTGGGAAAGGGTCATCATTTAGGTCAAGTTTTTTCTTCGGTATCAGGTCTGCTTTGATTGCATTAGAACATATTTTGTTTTTCTTTTCTTGACCATTGACAACCATGATATTAATTTTATCCACTTAAAAAAAACGCGTTTGTTATATCATATATTTTATAATGATATAGGAATTGTAATACGGGAATGAATCTTTTAAAGCATTGAAAAATATTCATTTCAATCCAAATGGTTTTTTTTTAAAACAGTCACTTAGCAAAGATTTGATACAGGATTGATTTAGTCATGTTGTATCATTATTTTATTCAGATATTCAGACACGATTCCAATTATCCTTTCGACCATAGAGGATAGCCGACATTCATTTTTTTTGGTTTTGTTTTGTTTTGTAGAAGACTGACTGGAACGAACCAAGCAGTTTTACGGTAAATGTGAGGCTTTGTGGTTCATTGGAATGACGCTTCTCTTATGACCCATGTTCAAGTAACGCCGAAAGCGCCGAAAGTGGTCTTTGGAAAAGGCTCCTTTCTCACATTTCTGACCATAATATACGTGAACACGAACTCTGCTAAAATAGGACTTGACCGGTAACCGGTCGCCCTTATTATGCGTTTTGAACACATTAAGAGAATATTTCACAATAAAAGATATCACATTAAAAAAAAATTCAAAACCAGTCAAGAAATGCTGCGATCGAAGCAACGAAGATAACCTGGTCAAAAAATGAACAGCTGTAGCAATGCCACCGTCACAAATACAAAATACAAATATATAGAAGTTATACTCCATGTCTAGAATTCCGACATAAGCAGGATACTAAATCTAGCACTTTTTAATAAACTGTTTAAATGTTTTAATGTTGGAAAAGCGATATTGTAAACAATGAGACACCTGATACTATAGACTCTTTACCTCTTACCCTCTATTGTAAATACTATTTGAATGATAAAGTGCTAACATACTTGAATGAAGATAGATCACCTAGAATATTCAAGAGACAATAGTAACGTTTGATCACATCACTTTTTCACCAATCGTATTTTATTACCAAAATTTTATAGCTAGGAGGGTTTTAATATGCTAATAGAGAGAATAGCTAAAGAATGATTTAAAGCAGGGTTTCCAGGAGTATTTATATAGTGAAATGTCCACTAAATGTGCTGAAAGCGCGTTACCAACAGCGATACTTAACGTGTAGGACGATAGTTGATACATGTAAGGCGATATTACATTTTTTAGACAGTTGAAAATAAAATGTGATAAAAGTGATATTGGTTTCGGTAGCACCCCATTATTATGACGATAGTCAGTTGTTTCTTCTATTGTCAACATCTACAAAATATTTAAACTAGCAACCTTCTTCTTCTTCTTCTTCTTCTTCTTCTTCTTCTTCTTCTTCTTCTTCTTCTGCCTCTCCTCTTTTCCCTCCTCCTTTTCCTCCTAGACATCCTCCTTATTTTTCTTCTTGCACTTCTTCTTTTTCTTTGTTCTTTTAATATTTAAAATAATATCAAACCTAAAAATAAGCTTAGAAAGTTTTGTAAATGTTATAACATCAGACGGATAGAGCAAAAACAATACTGTTTTAATGTCAGTAACATCATCAGCAACAACAATAACAACGAGAAAGGCAAATAGAAGGCCAATAAATGAGCAATAAAATGCAAATGAATTTACGTATGTGTCGATTTTCGGGGACACAGACACAGTGGCGTATCTTTCAGGAAGTTCACTAGAGCTACATACAATGGCGTATATCTTTAAAAATCTAGTAGGTTTTGTGAGCGAAGTCTGATTCAAATGATACTTACTAAATCTAAAATATTGTTGTACTAACGTGATAACTCCCTCGCCACTGATTTGACCTTAAAAGTGTAAAAACGCACAGAAAAACAAGACCCCCCCCAAAAAAAAACAAAAAAAAAAAACAACAAAAAACAAACAAACAAAAAAACAAAACAAAACAAAAACAAACAAAAGACAAAACAAAACAAACCCCCAAACAAACAAAAAAACAAAACAAAACAAAAACAAAACACCCACCCCCACCCCCCCAAAAAAAAAAAAACCCCACAAAAAACAACAAAAAACAAAAACCAACAACCAAAACAAAAAAAAAAACAAAAGCAAACAAACAAAAAAAAAAACAAAACAAAACAACAAAACAAAACGAACAAAGAAGAAGAAGAAGGAGAAGAAGAGGTAGCACACAAACGTCTCAGTTTTTGGGGATTTCGTGAGCAACACATCTTACGATAGGTTTAGGCAATATAGTTTATCCAGTGACGCATCTTTTAAATAATATTGTTTTGTGAGCTAAGTCTGATGCGGCTTTGTGGTCTTGTGGTACGACACTCGCCTTCGGACAACTAGGTCCTTGGTTCGGGATCCGCTCTGAGCATTGGAAACGGCTCTTTAATCGATCTCTCATCGAACTCGGTTGATGTTGGAAAAGCGCGTTGAGCACGTTTAGTGGATATTGCACTATATAATAATAGCCTTCAACAGTCGTGACGTCACTCCCCTCGTAATGACGCATCGTAACTTAGTGACTGGTTCTAAACTATCGGAAAAATAGCGGACGCCCTTATGAAATAATTCTCCGACGAGTATAAAAGTGTATCTGGAGAAGGAAAACATAAATCTGATCATGTTTTGACTTTTATACATTCTTATCACATGACATGTCAAAAAGTTCTAGCCAGCATGAATAAAAAGTACAGATTTTCTTTGCTTAGAACCACGCTGCTTGTTGCAGTGCGGACGTGACATCAGACTATTGAATCCTATTGCTTAAGTTTATTTATTGGACACCACGTCTGAGTCTTTTAATTGTCATAACATCCTCCTCGCCATTGATATGACCTAAAAGTGTCAAAACACTCTAATTATAAAGAAAACAAACAAGCGGCCACTGGTATATCTATCGTTTTATTGGGAAGAAGGTATGAAAATAACTTACCAAGATTTTCATTGTTTTGAGGAAATTGGTGTATTTGTTAATCAAGTTGTACTATCTGTTGTCGGGTATTCGTGTATTAGAGTTGTAAAGAAAAGAGGAGGCTTGCTCATTGATTTGTGTTGATTTTAATCATATCGCTACATGTGTCTGGACTTTAACTTGTGAATGAAGAACATACGTGAGGATCATTGTCAGCTTTTACTTGCCACAGTGACGTCAGAGTTATTCATAGGGTTTCAGTCAGGTGCTTTAACTTATATGTATATGATTATAATATATATATATATAATATATATATATATATATATATATATATATATATACACACACACACATACACAAACAAAAAACATAAACACACACACAGAATATCAGGGTAGTATGATTTAGTCAGAATAACATCTCCACCTGTTTTAAATTTCGTGTGCAATTTTTCAATGATAAATTATATTCTTGCTCTTTTGCTTTAAGTCAAAGCGCCGAGGTCAGAGTCTTGTAAATCTCGCTTCATCATAAACATAACAACATGCCATAACATGCCATCACGTTTTACACTTTTTTTTTGGTCTTTGTTTCTTTTTTTTGTTTTTTTTGTATAGTGTATTAATCATTATAGTTAAATTATTTTTATGTGATGAGCGCCTCTCTGGTTTTAGTCCAACCCTTTTCGGTCAGATAAATAAAATATATTCGTTCTGCATCGCAAATCTATTTTGTTTCCCAAGAATTTGATTTATGCGGACAAGATAGTGACGTATGAATATCCCCCAGCAGAGACAATAATTAATAACTATTTCTTTTCATGAAAAAAAAACGATGTCTCTAGGAATGTTTTCTTTTTCGATATTTTTTTAACGTGAGGCATTTCTTGTTGCATTGCCATCCTTGTTGCATTGCCATCAAAGAATTTAATAGATAATAATTATTATCTTTTCAATGCCGTCTTCCCTGCATTTATGACGAAGCGCCGGATGAATAATTTTCGTGCACAGTTGTTGTAACTGATATTATATAACCTCCACTTTTAAAAGTTGTTTTTTTTCTATCTGTATGATACCGCTTGCAACGAACCCCCCACCCCTTGCACCCTTTTCCTTCCACCGCAACATCGCCAAACTCGCTTATTTCCAACTTTACGACAAGCCTGGATTATAGTTTCTGTAAGCTAGTTTGCCATATTATTATTAACTTGTTACGTCACGTCCCCAAATGTGGCGGTATAACGAGATCATACTGTAAACTAGAAAGACCCCGAGTCGAAACAATATTTGTGACCAAAAAAAAAAAAAAAAAAAAAAAAAAAAAAATTATAAGAAAGAAAAAAAAGAGAAGAGTTTTGAACACATCTCTGACAAGAACGATGAAAAAGAGAGATAAGATCGAGTAAAATGAGTGATCTTTATATGCATGCTGGCATACGTTTTCTTATTTCTCAGTTTATATCATTTCAGTTTTTGGCCAATGAACAGACGGGTGGCATCGATAGTAGAATATGTCCCTCGAGTTGCATTCTGTACCACTTGCACTCAACTCAGGTGTAAATGAGAACCCTGCTATAGGACATGACGAATAGTGAGCTCTGATAAAACGTGCGCCACAATTTGGAATAATTTTATTCAACACGCTCTTCCTCTCGAAGGAATAAAGCATTGCAAAGCTACATGAACGTGATTAAACTATAGAAATACTAATTTAAAAATAAATAAATCAGTCATTCTTTTTATTTTGAATTAGGCATCTCTATGTACATGGGGTTTTATTGATTTTGTGTAGTAAGTAAAATACTCATCATTTCTTCCCATCAACATCGTAGCAACACACACACATAATTGTGTGTAACCTTTTTACGTTAATAATCAAATTGAGAGATTTTACCTGAGAACAAATCATCGAACTGTTGGTCCAAAATCATTAACAAAGAGCTAAGTGACGTCAATTTAATTCATTTCATACAACCCTACTTTTAGACTTCTATTTTCCTTACCAGTGACGCTGAAGACTGCCGTGCAGTTAGTCAGGAACGATGAACCAGTCAGATAGCACTTATGTGAACGCTTATTGGTCCGTTACGCTTGACTGAATCAGCGACATATTATCATTCTCATTCCTCCGTCACAATGAAATCACAAAAGAAACTGTTTCTTTTTCAGAGCCCAGCTTTTATTATAGTATTCAGTTGCGGGGATGTCTAAATGTTATTTTAACTATTTCCCAATTTCATGAAATGCCGTAACATCGGCTCCGTGACATGTTTTAAAGGTATAATCTGGCTATGACATTCTGGATATCAATCAAAAGAATTGCTGTGATAAACATTATTACACATACATTAGTGACAACGATTTGGAGTTTTTTCCATTATTTATTATCATGTCACTGATTATTATTATTATTATTATTATTATTATTATTATTATTATTATTATTATTATTATTATCATTATTATCATTATTATTATTATTATTATTATTATTATTATTATTATTATTATAATGATGATAATAATAATAATAATAATAATAATAATAATAATAATAATAATAACAATAATAATAATAATAATAATAATAATAATAATAATAATGATGATGATGATGATGATGATGATGATGATGATGATGATGATGATGATGATGATGATGATGATGATGATGATGATAATAATAATAATAATAATAATAATAATAATGAAAATAATAATAATAATAATAATAATAATAATAATAATAATAATAATAATAATAATAATAATGATAATAATAATAATAATAATAATAATAATAATAATGATAATGATAATAATAATAATAATAATAATAATAATAATAATAATAATAATAATAATAATAATAATAATAATAATAATAATAATAATAATAATAAGAAGAAGAAGAAGAAGAAGAAGAAGAAGAAGAAGACATTTAGATTTGTTTGCGAGAGTATAGATTTAAGCATCTTCCCCGTGCTCTAGAACCAACTTGCCGGATGGACTTCAACTTCAAGGTATGTCGAAAAAAAAAGCGAACACATTCTATTATCTAGCGGTTGGATTGGAACCCTCCCCGTGTGGTGTCCGGGGTCCCTCAACTGAGAGGGTCAAGAATAGCCCAACGCCAAGCCAGCGTGTCGTAAAAGGCGACTAATGGTGTGTGATTCCCCCATCTTTGAGTCACCTGGTCCTCCAGGTTGGGGGTTGGCAAAGGGTTAACACCCCTTTCCGTTAAACTCAAACCGTTACAGAAACACAGACAGACAAACTAAATCCTTTTTTTAGCTTGGGCGACCGAAGAGTTTCTGGAATTACAGAATTTATGAAGGACAACAGACAAAGCCGAAAGGACTCTGCTGACCCGATGACGTCTTCGCCAAACAAGCAGCTTCGAATTGCGTCGTGGAACGTTCGCACCATGTATGAAGCAGGAAAAAGCTCTCAAGTTGTGACTGAGATGAGAAGATACAGGCTGCATATACTTGGAGTAAGCGAAACCCACTGGATACAATCCGGACAGAAACACCTCAAGTCTGGGGAGAAGATTTTATATTCAGGGAGAGGGGACGGGATTCATACACAGGGAGTAGGAATAATTCTAAGCAAGTTTGCCCAGAAGTCACTGAGAGGATGGGAACAATGCGGAGAAAGGATCATCATGGCGTCCTTTACAACACGGAGTAAGAAGATCAGCATGAACATTGTACAGATCTATGCCCCAACAAATGATGCAACAGATGAGGACAAAGATACATTTTATGGTCTGCTACAACAAGTCATTGACAAGTTGCCAAGGAAAGACATCAACATATTGATGGGAGATGCTAATGCAAAAGTGGGACAGGATAACGTAGGCTATGAAGGTATCATGGGACGTCATGGCATGGGAGAAATGAATGATAATGGTGAGAGATTTGCAAATTTCTGTGCATTCAACAGTTTGGTGATTGGAGGATCAGTGTTCCCCCATAAGAGGATCCACAAAGCAACTTGGGTCTCACCAGATGGTGTGACAGAGAATCAGATTGATCATTTTTGTATCTCTCGTAGATTCAGACGTTCATTGGAAGATGTGACAGTACGGAGAGGGGCAGATGTTGGATCAGACCACCACCTGCTATTGGCAAAGCTTAAGCTCCGACTCAGAAAACACGGGGCCAGATCACATACAAGAAGAAAATTCGAGGTGAATGCACTTGATGGGGAAAAGAATGAGGAATTCAAACTACAATTGAGTAATAGATTCCAACCTCTTACTGAGCTCGAGGAGGACATAGATGTAGAGTCACATTGGGCAAAGATCAAGGAAGTCTACATAACAACTTGCCACGAGGTATTGGGGGTAAAGAAATCGGAACATAAAGAATGGATAAGTCCAACCACCTTGGACCTTATTGAAAAGAGGAGAACAAGGAAGGAACAAGTGAATGCAAGCCGAACAAGGGCTTCAAGACTAGATGCACAAGAGCAGTATCGAGCCATAGCTAAGGAAGTCAAAAGATCTGTGAAGAAAGACAATGAAGCATTCATGAACAGACTTGCAGAGAAAGCAGAAGCAGCAGCGACTGGAGGACACATGAGGATCCTTTATCAAACTACCAAGACACTTGCTGGAAAATATGGGAAACCAGAGGTACCAGTCAAAGACAAAGATGGGAAAACTATTTTTGGAAAAGAGGCTCAATCTGAACGATGGAGGGAACATTTCAACTGCCTTCTGAACAGACCACCACCAGACAACCAGCCAGAAATTTTGCCTGCAAGGAATGAGCTACCAATTAGCTGTGATCCACCATCGATAGCAGAGATTGTGGGTGCCATTAACAAGATGAAAAGGGGGAAAGCTGCTGGACCAGACCAGATTCCACCGGAGGCTCTAAAAGTTGATGCGGAAAGAAATGCTGAGGCCCTGCACCCACTATTTGAGAGAATCTGGAATGACGGGATATTCCCAAAGGATTGGAAGGAAGGACATCTTATCAAGCTTCCAAAGAAAGGGGACCTCAGTAATTGTAATAATTATCGAGGCATCACTCTTCTTTCTATCCCAGGAAAGGTTTTCAACCGTATTATTTTAGAGAGAATTAAGAATGCAACAGATGCTAAACTGCGGGACGAACAGGCAGGTTTTCGGAAAAACCGTTCAACCACCGACCAGATTGTCTCTCTGCGAGTCATAGTGGAACAGTCTATAGAATGGAACTCTCCTCTTATTGTCAACTTTCTGGATTACGAGAAGGCTTTCGACAGTATTGACAGAGCAACATTGTGGAAAATTCTGGCACATTATGGACTCCCTGAAAAGATAGTAAACCTCATTAAGGAAATGTATGAAGGATCAAGTTGCAGGGTTGTACATGAAGATCAGCTTACTGACAGCTTTGAAATTAAGACTGGTGTCAAGCAGGGATGCTTGCTCTCACCATTCCTGTTTATCCTTGCCATTGATTGGCTAATGAAGGAAACCTCCAAAGGGAGAAGAAATGGGATACAGTGGACCCCCTGGACACAGTTGGATGATCTGGATTTTGCAGATGATCTGGCTCTTTTGTCCCACACCCAGGACCAGATGCAAGCAAAAACCACAATTATAAACAGCCTCTCGGAATCAATTGGTCTAAGAATTCACCCTGCAAAGTCAAAGGTCTTGAGGATAAGTACGCGTCAAAGGGAGCAGATCAAAGTAAAAGATCAGAAACTCGAAGATATAGACACTTTCTGCTATCTCGGAAGTATAATTGACAAGGATGGAGGCACGGAAGCAGAGGTGAAAGCACGAATAGGAAAGGCACAGGCTGCATTCACATCTTTGAACAGAGTTTGGAGAACTAAAGATATCTCCCTTCAACTAAAGCTAAGACTTTTCAACTCAAACGTGAAGTCTGTCCTACTGTATGGATGTGAAACTTGGAACGCATCACAGGCATGTATAAGGAGGGTACAGATTTTCGTAAACAGGTGCATGCGTAAGCTACTCAGAATAAAATGGATGGATAGAATAAAAAATGAAGAAGTATGGAAAAGAACACAGCAGAAACCAGTGGGAGAGGATATAGGAAGAAGACGATGGAGGTGGATTGGACACACGCTTAGAAAGAATGACTCAACTATAACAAAGAAAGTATTGGACTGGAACCCTCAGGGCAGAAGATCAAGGGGAAGGCCACGAGGAACATGGAGAAGAATTAAAGAAGCTGATATACAGAGAAGTGGTAAGACCTGGAATGAGATAAAAAAGTTGGCTCAGGATAGAGAAGGATGGAAACTGTTTGTCTGTGGCCTATACCCTGACCCAGGGTGAAAAAGGCAATGATGATGATGATGGATTGGAACCCGTGATTTTTCCACGTACCATAATATAGCGGGTATTTTACCACGATGCAAATCCTTACTGGGTTCTCAAACACCTTCGTATCACTTTCATCGGCTTGACAATAGCAGTGTTTTATGACAAAGCTCTTTTCAGGACAGTTTCCACAGATTTCTTTATCGAATCCTAGTTCTTTCGGCCACCTCGGCGTCACTATGGGACAATACAACATGCTTTATAGCCTCAATATGTTGGCTTTCAGGCAACACGGTGCACATGTGAGTGATAGCAGTTGGATTCTCTTTCATTCCGATCTGATGGATATTGTTGTCGAGTCGGATCGGGTTTGGTTTGAATATAGCTGTATTATCATTTTCCTCTTTCTTTTTGTACCATTCGTCAAGGGGAATAAAGAATAAAACTAGTTTTCGTGCACTTCATTATTCCCAAATATGACTGGCTCAGAATGTGTTGAGATTTTAAAAAAAACTCACATCATTTCATGGTGCATAATATCTATCATATCTTTTCCACACTTGTATTGTAACCAGAGTGGAGTGAAAACTAATGCATTTTCAAGTGAAAAAATAATGGATTTTAAAGCACGAAACAATAGGTTATAGAATATCAATGGGATTAAGAAATGACACGAACAAACGAATAACAAAGGCTACAAGCTTTGATGACTTCAATATCCGTGAAGTTCAAATTTAAACGCATATTATTCTACACGGTGTCAAAGCCATATCATATTATGGTCAAACCACCACGAGGATACAGCTGCTTATTATCAAATGATACGAGCATGGAACTCTTGTGTATACAAACATTGCCTTGTAACAAACATCGAATTATGATATAAATAATCCCCAGAGGATAAATTTATTTTAGGGATAGAAGTAGAAAAAACCCAGGTGTCAACCGTAATGCAGTGCCGCAAAATGAGCATAGTGTAGGGCAAAGTAATTTGTCAAGGTCACACACTGTGGTAGGGAGTCCAACTCGGTACTTGTTGAGTATGAAGTATATCGCTGTGTCACGCTGCTCCTAATTGCTAACATTATAGCTAATACTAGTTAGCACTACGTGATTTCGGAGAGCAATTAAAAAAAAAATTCGAAACGATCACCAAAAAATAAAAGTGAGTTGTCGTCAGTTAAGTAGTAGTAGCGTACGGCTACATCTCCAAATGTATTTCGTCAACCCAGCTTCTAAAGTCTTCCTCTGCCCTAAGGATGGTTTCGTAGCCACCTTCAAGTTTAGTGACTGGACAGTGGAGGACGATGTGATCGCTGGTCTCTGGGGCTGCCTGACATTTCTGGCAGGTATCACTGTTTCCAAGTTTCCATCTGCATATATTTGATGCAGTTCTGCCATGTCCAGTTAAGAGGCGGTTTGAGGAAATCCAGTATTTCCTGGCGTTATTGAATGCAGGCACTCTTTTGGTTGGATCTTTAATGATGTTTCCTCCTTTTGGTGTTTCCCTGTTCCAAATTTCTCTCCAGTTTTCCTCCACACTGAAGTCTGCCATTTTTGTTAGGTGGAAAGGTCTTCTCGATTTAAGTCTAGTTGTTGAAGGTGCCCCCTTTACGATTGATTTTATGGGAGTGTTGTCTGTGGCTTCGTCAATTCTTGCATGCATCCTTTGATTAGCATCTTGTCGTCTTAAACTTGGTGGTGCAATGCCGCTCAGTGTTGGAGTTGACTTGAGACATCCTGTTATAATTCTCATTGATTCTCTTAATCGGATGTCAATGCGATTTACATGTGGGCTCCTCATCCAAACAGGGGCACAGTATTCTCCCACACTATAGCACAGTGCCAAAGCAGACGTTCTCAGCACCAGTGGTGAGGCTCCCCAGGTGGTAGTTGCGAGTTTTCTCACAAGGCTGTTTCTTTTTGCGATTTTATTTGCGGTTCCTTCAATGTGTTTGCGATAGTTTAGTTGTCTGTCCAATGTAATGCCGAGGTATTTAGGGTTGGGGTCTGGGGGTAGTATTGAGTTACCGGTTGTGATCTTCAGTTCTTTTGTTGCCTCTCGATTATTCAAGTGGAAGTTTGTCGTCAGTAGTGCTCGTTAACAATAAATTTTGATCCCATTGGTTAAAAGTTAAAATACTGAATTCAACGCGCTGTCTCTTTCTTTTCGTAATCGTTGCCTTGAATTGGATTCAGTAGTCTGATGTCAATGGCAACGGCGGCCATCTTGGTTCTAAACAAAGAAAATCATTACTTTTTATTCTTCATGCTGGCTAGAACTTTTCATATGCCTTGTGATCAGAATGTGTAAAAGTCAAAACATGATCAAATATATGTTTTTTTTTCCCCTCTGGATACGCTTTTATGCTCGCCGGAGAAATATTTCATACGAGCGTCCGCCATTGTTCCGATAGTTTAGAGCCAGTGTTACTAAGTTACCATGTGTCATTAGGAAGGAAGTGACGTTACGACTGTTGAAGAGTATTGTGACGTGATTTTTTGGCTAATTTCACCAAGATTACGCTACTCGTCCCTACTGATTAGAGAGGCTCCTTGACGAGTTGATCTTGACATTGCCTCAATATATGAAGCCTCCTATCATTCCTATCCCCCCTCCCCTTCTTGGTATGCCACCCCCTTTTAGGAAGCTTCCTCTCTTTGTTATGTTGTTGAAAGGTGATTTTGATTTTACCCTGACCCTGGCTGGAATCCTTCGCAGGACGGGAACCAGTCAAGATGTGCTTCTTCCCCGTAATCAGAGGCAGCGAATATGTAGATAGCAATGATTTCTATCTATAGCCCCCTATCTTAGAGTGTACAGGGTTATTAAGTCATATAAAATCAAGTCATTTTCTGTTTTATTTTAAAACATATATTTATTTATTTATTTATCTATTTATTTACTGATTTATTTATATAATTCATTTAAAAAAATTTTTTTTTTAAATTTTCTTTTTATTTTTTTATCTTTTATTTTTTTATCTTTTTTTTTTTTTATTTTATTTATTTTTTTTTTATATTTATTATTTTTAATTAAAAAAAAAATTAAATTTTTTTAAATATTTTCTTTTTATTTTATTTTATTTTTTATTTTATTTTATTTATTATTATTATTATTATTATTTTTTAAAGGTCAATATGCCTATACCTGTTTATTGTCGTATTTAAAAGACGGAGATAATTCTAAATTGGCAAAGCAACGACAAACATTGAGTGTCTCCCATTCCTGAGGTTAAAAAAAAAAAAAGATGTGCTTCTTCACATAGAAAATGATATAGATATTTTGTAAACCATCTTATTATTCACAATTTCTCTCTCTCTCTCTCTCACTCCCTCTCTCTCTCTATCTCTCTCTCTCTATCTCTCTCTGTCTGTCTGTCTCTCTCTCTCACTCTCTCTCTCTCCCTCTCTCTCTCTATCTCTCTCTCTCTGTCTGTCTCTCTCTCTCACTCTCTCTCTCCCTCTCTCTCTCTATCTCTCTCTCTGTCTGTCTCTCTCTCTCTCTCTCTCTCTCTCTCTCTCTCTCTCTCTCTCTCTCTCTCTCTCTCTCTCCCTGACTCTTTCCTTACACATTAAGTTGCCCCACAAAGCAATGTTTCGTACAAACACATAAATTCACCATTATACCTGCTATTTTTGCTTGTATATTATGATTGTATACATTCTTGACAGTGATTGTTCGAAAAATAGACAGTCCTATTTTTGTCTCCTGCCCTTTAATAGTCACGTCCGTATACTTGCAATAATACTGTTTCTATTACCAAAACAATGATAATGATTATGGCATATAGATTTAGATCACTATGTCATGCAAATTTTGCAGGTGCATCTGAGGTTGACTAAATCAGATGTGAATAAAATACGCTCATGATAAATGGTAACTTGCAAACATTTTAGAAGCCAAAATTAATCGTGAATCGTGTTGAACTGTGTAATGAGTTTTGGTCGTAATGTTGAAATGAAATGTCAACATACTCACAGACACGCACATACGCACACACATACACACACACATACACACACATACACAAATACGCTCTCTCACTACCTTTCCCTCCTGTTCTCTCCGTCTCTCTCTCTCTCTCTCTTTCTCTCTCTCTCTCTCTCACACACACACATACACGCTCACCCACTCTATCTCACTCACACACACACACATACACACACACACACACAAATTCTCTCTCTCACACACACATACACACACACGTTTTCTCTCTCTCACGCACATTCTCTCTCTCTCTCTCTCTCTCTCTCTCTCTCTCTCTCTCTCTTAATCTCTTGCCTTCCGCATCCCCCCCCCCCCCCCCCCACACACACACACACTCCCATGCACCCCTTCGGTCTCTAAAAGTTAAAAAGAAAATTGACCCACGACCTCACTTGACGCCAAAAAAATAGTTAGTTATAAATTTGAATCAAGCCTTCAAAACAACATCTTGAGAACAATAATTTTTTTATAAATGTCTCAATAATTATATTTTAAAAAAAACTGGAACGTGTTACCTTTTTGTTCTCATGTCAATGACTTAAAACTTACTTACTATTGATGTCTGGATTAGTCAACTCCAAGTTCTTTTCGGGCAGCGTTCGATCTTACACTAAATGTAGTCCTTCGGACTCATAGGGCCCATGAGTTTATCCTAGTTTATTAAGCGTCAAAAGAACAATATTGCTTGCTTGCTACAGAAACTGTCAGTTAAATCGTCCCCTCTCTTGTCTCTGCTAAAACAGAACTGCCCACCTCTTCGAAAAGTTAGTAAAACCACATTTAATTATGGATTTAGCTGCAGGGCAAAAGTTGTTTAAGGAAAATTAAATGTTGGTGTCAGAACAAATTATGTTTATCGGGTTTTGAAACTGTAAACAACTCTGATCGTGTGGCGTTGTGGTCAAGTGGTATGACACTCGTCCTCCTGGGTTCGAGTCCCGCTCTGGGCCGCGCATAGTCGAATCTGAATAATTGTAATATCGCCTAACGGGCGTCATGTGTCGTCCTACATGTTAATTGCTGCTGTTGACTCGGGACCCCCTGTGTGGCGCTTCAGAGCACGTTTATTGGATATTGCGCTTTGTAAAAGCTCAAGGTTTTTTGTTGTTGTTGATGTTAAGGGCAAATGTGACCTTTCGCATCAGTCTGGTGTTATGTCGGAATGGACTGGATGGATAAAGGTGAAGTCAAGTCAAAGTCAAAATGATACAAATTAGGACAAGGACGTTTTTTAATATGTAGTTGTTGTCGACATTTTGAAAACAGAACTCAATCTCCTAAATGGAGGTATTTATTTTCACTGTAATTTCTTCATAAGTTTAACTTAAAATTCAATGTTGACCATCCCGATCACCTCGATATGATAGCTTAATAAAGGGTGTCAACTATTTTTTTCCACACTGAAAACAGCTCGATTCTCAAGTGAACCAATCTACTCTTTGATGAATATAATTAATTAATTGATTATTATCTATTTATTTATTTAAGTTAGTTTTTTGTTCATTAATATATCCATTTCTTTCTTTTATCAATTTATTTATTTGTTTAATTCAGTAAATTATTCATTTATTTATTTTATTAATTTATTGATATAAGCGGGCATGGCTATAAACCTAACACCTTTACGGGGTGAAACTTTAGCCTCCCCAAGGTCTTATTAGCGAGTCATCTTTAGAACGCATCGTTTCCATCAGGTTTTCACTGACATTCTTGAGGAAAGCTGTTTTATACATTGTTCCAGATTCGAAAATAATGATATGCGGCCCACCACGTCAATCTGGTAAGATGTCAGAATGAACCCGATGAAGAAAACCAAGTTTGAAGTCAAAATGATTATTATATAGAATTAGTGTAATTAAACTTTATAGCAAAACGACTAAGAGCAAAACGTATACTCTTTAACTAGTTAACTGCCGTACGCTGAAAAACACGTATTAAAAAATAAAAACTCGGCCTTTTAATATCGATCGATTTAAATGATCCTCATTCGCGAAGTCTCAGGTTTGGGAGTTTTTTGAATTTAAATTAAATTTAAATTGAAGGAATAGTTTCTGGCCACATTTTTACATACATATTTTTTCCCGAGTTAGGCAGTTAACTGGTTAATGAAGACAATGATTTTGATTTTAATGTGTTTGAGATTTTAATTGTGAGCATTTTGGTTCATCCTGTTTAGGACACAAATATCACAAAAAAGGTGTGGCTATAGAAAAAAACACTAGAATTTGAAACGGGAAACAGAGAGATATATAGATAGATAGATAGATAGATAGATAGATAGATAGATAGATAGATAGATAGATAGATAGATAGATAGATAGATAGATAGATAGATAGATAGATAGATAGATAGATAGATAGGTAGATAGATAGAGAGAGAGATAGAGAGAGAGAGAGGGAGAGAGAGAGAGAAAGAACGAAAGAAAGAAAAAAAGAGAGAGAGAGAGAGAGAGAGAAAGAGAGAGAGAGAGAGAGTGAGTGTGTGTGTGTGTGAGAGAGAGTGAGTGTGTGTGTGTGTGTGTGAGAGAGAGAGAGAGAGAGAGAGAGAGAGAGAGAGAGAGACAGACAAGATACTTGAAATGGTTGAGTGATCCTTAAGCCATATTGTTGACGCCAATTGAAGAAAGCAATAGACGATGATATGTCAGATTTATTTACTCACAGGAACAGCAGGTGTTAGGTTAAAAATTAAAGGATAACAAATTCTTAACCTTGTATTTACCTGCGACCCTTGATATTTTGATTTTGACTCGAGATACCTTGAATTCGATAGACTAGCACTTGATGATAAATGAAATGAATGATAATGAAATTAAAGCAATATTGACGCTCTCAAATGCTTCAGGCAAAAATACTAGACGTCTATGCTCTGAAAAAAAAAGAAAACATGTATTTAAATTTTTGCCACAAATCTCGTACTTCAAATAACGATCGATGAAAATGACTCTCATCTTGGCAAAAATTTTCAAACCTGGGACTTCGCGAAGTTGAAGTTTGAAGGGCGAGTTTTCTGGTCAAATTTATAGTACATGTTTTCCAGATTAAGGCTGATAGAATCTGAAAACTCATGCAATTTTTATGAAAAATTTTATTGTTGTTTTGGAGCAACAAAATATGAAATCCCTTAACCCGTTGGCATTTAAAAAATACGACAGGTTTCTTCCTTTTTTGTTAACGTGGAAACAAAATATACATTACCCACAAAGGCAATTCCAACATTGTCGTACAGATGAACATTATTTATCTTATTAATCCTTTTTTCTTTCTCACCCCTCTCCATGAATTTGTTATTGATATTATCTTTAGCTGAAAAATTGAAAACCATCCCAGTTTCAGTCTATTATTAATTGACCCCCCCCCCCAAATATAAATGAAAAAATTGATATTTTTTTCCTAACAGTACATAACCAATGATTACATTGAAGCTTTCTTTAATCCACTTTTCACGATAGTGGATTATGATGTTAGCTTAAGTCCGTGTTCATAGCAAACGTGATAAGCGGGAAATTGCCCGTACGATTCAACTCGCGCGATTGACATATATATATATATATATCAACCCAGTAAATGTACATCGCGAACGCGATTCCTGCCTCGCTGGTGATTTGTCGCGGCGCGTGAAAAGTTTACCGAATGAAAAATTACTCGCAGAATGTATACTCGTGTGTAGTGTTGTGAGAAGTGTGCAGTGTTGCCAATTTGCTTCCCGGGTGCTAGATCTAGCACATTTTAAATCGTAACACACACATTTTAAATCTATCATCTAGCACCTTGTCTAGCATTCATTTAGATTTCGCATAATTCTAACTTAATTTGATACTTTTCCTCGCAAATTTGGTATAATTTGAGGCCATTTTGCCAAAAAATTAATATAAAGGCTTCAGGTCACATTACCTAAATCTGATTAGGATTATAATTATAAAATGCTTCATATAAAATAAATGTCTGCCATGAGTAGAAATGTTGATAGAAGCTATCAATAGATATAAAGTCTGTTTCGAACGAAACCGCCATTTTGTAAACGAAATGTGTGCTGTTTCTGTCGCTTTTAATCGCGTTTTCTATTTACATCCACTTGCGCGAGGAAACCCGCTGTTTTCAAGCGCGATTTCCTCTGACGAGTCACTTCCCGCTAATCGCGTTTGCTATGTACACGGGCTTAGATCACGTTCGCTTAAACCCGCTCTCTGAAATACACATATTCATCTAACTTAACCTTTTAAGCATAATTTAATTGCTTTCTATTCGTACTTTTTCCTGAAAATTCTACTGACAATTTGAAGCGATAGCTTTTGAAAGCCCTGTTTTAGAATTGTAAAGTTATCCGTGTACTTATTTACGAGTCGAACGTCTATAGTTGTGGTCTCATTCTTGTTATGAAAACAATAAACCCAAAAATAATTTAACGTCTCGTCAACCTCCTCCCCCTTCACCCAAAAAACAAAACAAAACAAACAAACAAAAAACAAAAAAAAAAACAAAAAAAAACAAAACAAACAAAAATAACCCAAAACCCAACAACAGACAAACAAAACAAACTCACAAACAAACAAACAAACAAAGAAACGAAACAAACCACCGACCCAACCCCAGCCCTTCGAAATTTAGCATAAGATTAAAATATTCTTCATTACAAAATGATGTCACTGCTATATACCTGTAATCTGGGGTTCAGCTATGGAACGCGAAACTATGTATTCACACATTTTACACAACGCATTAGAAAGAATAATCCAACACGAAAAAAAAAAATAAAAATCAACAAAACATTAACGAAATAATAAACATATTTATATACTGAAGTGCGACTTTCCCAAACATGTCCCCATAAAGACTGGAACATATCTCTCCTAAACAATGAACGTACCTCTGTTGCTGCTGATGCTGCTGCTGCTGTCCTCACTTAACCCACTAGCCTACAATAACATTACCCATGTGTGCATTGTTTACTTAATTAATTTGTTAACAGGGAAAAGCGATGTTTTGTCTTGTCGACTTATCATAACAATGTTTTCCCTTTTCGCCATGTTATTCCATCTTATATTTGGGACGAGTCAATGGCGTAATAGTGGAGTGGTTAATTTATGTTCAGTCGCTCAATTTGTCTGTAATATATCCTCTCTCTCTCTCTCTCTCTCTCTCTCTCTCTCTCTCTCTTATATATATATATATATATATATATATATATATATATATATATATATATATGAGTGTTGGTGGGTGCTTGTGGGTACAAGAGTGCTCGATAATTTAGGTTTTATATATATATATATATATATATATATATATATATATATAGAGAGAGAGAGAGAGAGAGAGAGAGAGAGATAGATAGATGAAGATAGAAAGCGTGAAGCATAGGCGAGGGCGTAGGGATGCGGTATATGCACTGAATATGTATAACATTTTCAAAAAATAATAATAATTAAAATGAAAAGAATGATTGTAAGCTCAAAGATCGACAGTGCTCATCCAAGTCAAACAACATGACATTCTTGTTTAGGTTAGGGACAGACGTACGATATACCTTACATCCCTTTCAAAGTACATCCAACACACCGTAATGGACAACTGTTTGCACAGAGATCATAGTTAAACTTGACTTTTTATGCAGACAAATTGTAATATTTTTGGAATTTCATGTTACCACAAAACGCATAATGTACTAGATAATTCCGAAATGGGTACGAATGGTGTTCCTGGATTTAGCCAATATTTTGAAACGCAGATAGATATTATAATTTGACCGAGAACGTGTAATTAATGCAAATCTATCTATCTAGGTACATTCATGTGATTTCGTTTATGAGCATCGATTACATTTAATATGTAAATCTCTGTCGTTCATTGAATACAAATAAAGAACTTGCTGCTATACGAAGTTTACACCTTCCATTTAACATTGCATTGTAACATACAACTAAGTATCGATGCATTGGTTTAGTGAGAAAACTCATAACATCCGCCGGCTGGATATAACGTACCAACAGCCACAACAATGGGTAGCCTTAAACGTTTTTAGTCGGATTAATACAATTTAGTGAAAACAAGAGCTGAAAGACGTCAATCTCGTTCTATCTATGGACTTAACTTATTAGGATGCTACTCTTGCCCATTTACGGAGACTGACTCCGACGACCCGGCACTGCCGTCCTCTGCGTCTTCCGGATAAAGACATTGGGTACGGAGAAAATACTAAGACTAAAGAGAAGAGCCGCTAGACCTACCCATACCAAGCTTCAAAAATACGACAGAGGACGTTGGTTGCTTGGTATGGGTAGGTCTAGCGGCTCTTCTCTTTAGTCTTAGTATTTTCTCCGTACCCAATGTCTTTATCCGGAAGACGCAGAGGACGGCAGTGCCGGGTCGTCGGAGTCAGTCTCCGTAAATGGGCAAGAGTAGCATCCTAATAAGTTAAGTCCATAGATAGAACGAGATTGACGTCTTTCAGCTCTTGTTTTCACTAAATTGAAACATTTGTGTATAACATTATGAGCTATCCATATTGTATATGAGAAAAGTGATATATGTAACCTCAACCCTGAGTAGGTCGAAATCAAGGCACGATAAAGATAGGAAGTGCAAATCTCTTCTGCCATATGGGTTCAATATTATGACAGCTAAACGCTCAACACGACTCAAGTGTGGATAGTCGAATTGTCAAAACAATACCTTTGAAATGTTCAAAAGATGTTCAATTTTACCAAAGCAAACATGATACCAGTTGCTGAATGTGGTATGCAAACTTTACAACTTTACCTTGCACGTAGAGATAGCGAGGGATGTTTGGTTGTAGATATTAGCAAGGGGGATTTCGTAGCTAAACACGGATGGAAATTAATATGTTTGGAAAGATACTTGAAATATTGGCATTGGGAATAGAACAGGAGAATGCATGTATTTATGGACGGGCGCCTATTTTGCCTGGTAGTTATAGGGACTTGTAAAACGGAGGCTGTTGTCACCCCTGCTGCCACCCCCCTTCAACGGGACTCGTCCAGTCAAGTGGATGAGGTGGTTTGGTGTTGAGAATATTTTTTATAATTCTCCTTTACGACCTTCAAGAGTTGTTGACATATTATATGGACGACTTGGTGTCACCAAAGATCTTGTTTCTTTCATTACTATATGTTACCTCCCACCACTGGTTTCAAGTTGTAGTTAAACAAATGGTGATAATTGAACTTCTGGATGGTAAATAGATGAAGCTTTTAAAAAGGCATAATAAACAAAAATGATTATAACAGCTTCAAAAATAATATATTCATTTTTGTTTATTACTTTTTGCAGCCCACAGCTTCTACATCTTAGTATCAATACGAAAAGGAGCAGATATTCAACAAGTGGGGTTTTTTTTTACGTTTGAAGAACATACATTCCTCTTTAAGTCAAGTTTACTGTGGTGCCAAAAGTGTGTCATTCCAATAAATTGCTTCTTTCTATTCTTATAATGGATTCGTTCTAATATGC
>NC_088367.1:34859424-34871924 GCF_034508935.2 Berghia stephanieae | reverse complement strand
CAGCGATTAGATAGCTGGGTCTGTTAGATATGGCGGAAACTACCTTGCGATAGTCTAGCGGCACATGCTATTGTCCGTTTTATGGCATAGGAATAAGCCATTGACCTAATGGTTCTGGAGGACTACTACGAAAAGCTACTTTTATAGACATAACTCGAGCTGAAACATTTTCGAAAACAAGACCGTCGACTTCAAAACTCTCAATCAATTGCAAATTGTTTCTTCTCACTCCAATTTCGAATCAGGTCACGATTTATACAACCTAGTAATAAGTCACAACGCCATCTTGAATGAACTGTGTCATCATCATCTCTAGGTCAACCAGGTGTCTCTCTCATGATGTCAAATCTGTCAAGATCTTATTTCTACTTGAGTCATTCTCACCGGCATTTTAAACCCTTTAACTGCTGCGAGAATAAATATACGATATCATAACTTTCCATTAAGATATAACACCTAATAATGGTTTCAGATCAAACCATTTTCAAACCGAGAGAGCAGTTGTAAACAGTCATGTGACCAGTTTAATTGAAAACAATTCTCTTGACTTGACTTTACCTGACTTAAAGTCTCCCGCTTTCGATGTCATCCGACATCGCAGCTTCCGATGTTCCTGTTATTCTTGCGGTGAAGATTCTTCTTGTGTCTTATCTCTGATGTTTGATAGGTTTGTCAGTGTGCTAATCTGGTTTCGTCATTGAGTTGTTTCAAATCGCTATCCTATTAGTGAAGATATTAGAATATCTCCCAATCGTCTCAAAACGATTTTTTGTTGGGATGACTTAATGTAATGTAATGCAATAATTGATTCATATAGCGCAGTATCCACAGAGTGATCTAAGGCGCTACACACATAAAGACAATAAGTAACACAACACGCAAATACTAATACTATCCAAAAACCTGCCTGAACAAGAATGGATTCAAAACTTTTCGTAAATTGCTGAGCTCGTGGGCGTCTTTGATTTTTTTTCTCTCTTATTTGTACCATACTTTTGGAGGCCCGATAGAGAAAGATTTTTCAGATAGAGATAGTTTACATACGGGAACATATGCTGAACTTGAGCTAGAATTAGTGACTTTATTGAATGGCGTGAATTTTGTTTCATATCTAAGAGTACGCTTCGTTTTGTATGTCGAGGATCGTAAACTCCTATTTGGTACATATATTGCTAACATGATTTTAATGTAGTCAGGTGCTTCACCATTATTAAAAACAAAACAGAGCAATCTTAAAAATGATTTTTTCCTTAACAGGCAGCCAATGCAGCTCATACAGAATAGGCAGGGAGTGTGCCATTCTCTTTTGTCTTGTCACTAATTTAGCTGCGCGATTCTGTATGATCTGCTGGCGCGAGATTTTATCATGACTTATGTGAATAAAAGACCATTGCAGGAATGACGACGACGATGATGATGATTTACCTTTGTAAACTAAAAACCTACCATCTCACATTTATTTATCTCGTCCCTTATATTTGACTCCGGATGAAATCATCCAGGTGGTGATGCATTATCGTTACCGTTTCAATCAAGATGATGTTGGTGATGTAATCCGGTCAAATTGTTTACTACGGCAACCCCTTCTTATCACTGATTCAAAGCTTTTCTCATTTTACTTGTTCGTTTACAACGGAAATCCCGTTACCCCCCCCCCCCCCCCGCCCCCACTACATAATATAATATGTCAAGATGAACTCGCTGAAAGGATATCAGAGTCGAGAGTGAACGAGATTTTCTTCATACGAATAACTTCCTTCAAATAAGAGTGATTCTACTGTTTTAAAAAAAATGAAAAGTTGCCTCCTTGGCTTTGACCAACATGTACCTGTTGCAATGGATAACTATTTTAGTTGGTTATGAGAGTATTTCTTCTACAACACAATGAGCCAACATTAATATTAATTTGGGTTATCAGACTTGTAAATAAGTACTCACCATACGAGCAATATTTAGTTTTGGGTAACATTCTCCTTTGATAAGAAATCAAATATTTTAACGAGGAAATTAACTACAAAAAGGATGATAATACTAACAATGTTCCAAATCTACATAGGCAAAGTTTCCCCCTGAGACGAAGTTACATCATTTGACGGCTCCTCTCATTTTTTCTCTCTTATCAACTTCAAGATAAGACAGTTTTCTTCCGTTTATATCTTTTAAAAAATATTTAAAAACCAACTCAGTTTCTTTACATTATGCGTATATGTTCTTTTTTTTTTTTACATGGAGTTCAGTTGTCGGTAAAAAGGGTGAAACGCGCCAATATCAACACCGGTACCACGTGGTCTCTTAAAGCATCTGGTCGCAATAGTTTTAGCCTTTAAGTACTTAGTCAAGTATTTGCCCAGTGTCTCCATCTTCCAAAGTACTAGACCAGCACTTAAAAACAATCATATCAGAGCCATTGACTGTGTATTAATAACTATTAAGGACACTCATGTAACTATTTCACTTGAATACAATTCCTGGTTAAGTTTGATCCTTATTTGCATCAACATTGTCTTTGATGTAACTGAAATAAGTACAAGACTAGTCGGAGTGTTTTAGTTTTAAAAATAAACGATTTCTGGGATCTTTTCTAACTTGAACTTAAAGCAACACTAGAATCCTACACTTAAAACTTAAACAGTATAGATAGCTGTGTGTGGAGAGGGTGATTAATATAACAATAACACGCATGGTTGTTTAAATAGCAGCCTCTCATAACTGTTTAATGCTTCAAATCTCTTTGCATATCAACCTGCTCGGATTGTAAGGCCACAAACTCCTTTACTCTCAAAATGAGTCTAAAAAGCTCTTTTGACAATGCCATTACACGCATTTAGTATCCCTCAAAAGTTTAATAACGCAAAAGTTTCCCCTCTTTAAAAAATTGTGTAGATACTTGATCGCATGTTAAGTTGATTTACTGAAATCCAGTACTGGGGAAATGTAGCACGACTACTGACGCCAAGAGTAATAGGTTGTTTATTACCACCTATTAGCTGTAATACGCTCTCACGGGACGCTTGGTAATCTAACAGCCATCGAGGGGCCAATCACTTGTTGCTACCGCCGATCCTCTTGAAACGACATTGTTCTACTATGTGAAACATTTGACTAATTGGTCGTGAGGGACAGTTATGTCTTTAATGGAATTAACGAGACGTTTAGTTGTTACTTACTTGGTCGTCGTTGACCAGGCAAATCAACTGAATACTGCGTGGGAAATTGAGCGTGATGACATTATTATTATTATTATTATTATTATTATTATTATTATTATTATTATTATTATTATTATTATTATTATTATTATTATTATTACTATTATTATTATTATTATTATTATTATTATTATTATTATTATTATTATTATTATTATTATTATTATCATTATTATTATTATTATTATTATTATTATTATTATTATTATTATTATTATTATTATTATTATTATTATTATTATTATTATTATTATACACACATATTGAAATATTTTTCATAGACTATAATGTGTCGTCAGTTGATGTTAAAGAACTATAACAAACGAACATACGGGATTACTGAGCTGATCACTGAATGCTAGCATTTGCCTTTTTTAAAGCAGCCCATGATTAATTGTCTTTCTACCAAATATTGTGTACAGAGAAACATTTAGACTATCCCACCTGATTTCTTTCATTGTTCAAACGACTTAAAAGTTTCACAACGCGAACAATACCATAAACCTAGCTACACCCCCCCCCCCCCCCCCCCACCACTCATAATAAAATTTAAAAAGATCTAATAGTAATAAAAAATTGAAAAAGATATCTTTATAGCTTTTTACATTAGAAATAAATAAATAGCGGCGCGTTTTTGTGTGCAAACACCACTATATATATATATATATATATATATATATATATATATATATATATATATATATATATATTCAAAAAGTCCAATCCATTTGCAGAATCAATATTTTCACATTATGCGTATCAAATATTTTCACGAACCCACATTGGGTCGTCATTGACGCGAATAAAAACAGCCACAACTTTTTTTAAATTTTAAAATTTTCAAATGTTGTATCTATTAAAATGGATTCTTATAAGAAGCATGCCTATTTTAACTGTTTTATTTATCTGGTAGTTTTTATCTTAGATATATGCCTCAATATATTGCCAATAATGTAAATAATAGTATTAGAAGCTTGAAAACGTGTAAAACAATGATGGTGTTGTATTATAGTTATATGCTGATAAACTGCGAACATTCTACACCATTGTTGTTTTTCAATCATTTTACCACTTCGTTGTTTTTCAATCATTTTACCACTTCGCCTCGCTTATTTTGATGAAAACACGCACACATACACACACACACATACACACACACACACACACACTTACACACAAAGACAAGACTTTAACAAAATAACATGTCCAAGACTGTCTATTGGAAAAGATAGACAAACAGACATACCATCAAACCCGTACACGATAGACGAAAGAATAAACCTATTATGTTGTTTGAAGTTTGGATTTTATCAATATATAGCGATACATTCCTTAAACGATTTAATAGACACTCAGAAACTTAACAGATAGGCAGCCAAAATAATAATGAAAAAAAATAGTCGAGTTTCATTTAATTTCTTCCATCCGTTTTATTCTTCAATAACGGAGGTAATATAGAAATAACTCGGGTTTGTTTAATTGATAACTCGGTTTACCTCAATTTGTTTTTAAATGGTTATTTTGGTGATAAAGTAGCCTATCTTTATTTCATTCTATTCTTTATCATCTTCAAGATAAGCCAAGTCTAAACTCATCTTATTGTGATCCCTAATTTTGGTTACACCAGTTTCATACAACAATGAATATATTATAATGTATAATTTAATTTAACATAGTATGATATTATATAATGAAGTTATATTTCGCCAAGTTCCGATCAAATTGCTCGCTGGCGTTAAACATCAATATATATTTCATTATAAACAATCAACAAGTTAATACAAAACTTAAAATAAAAATATTGTAACAGTTTCGAATTCTTTCAATATGATTTCATAAATGTTGACACCGAAATGTAACACACAAACAGAACATGATAGAGCAACATAGGTTTCTGTCGGTTTCAATGACCTAATAGTATTGGAAGAGATGCCAAGCATCTAAAAAACAACAATTAACAAAACAAAAAAAAGAAAAAAGAAAACAAAAACAAAAAACAAACAAAAGACAAAAGCAACAACAACAAATCATAATAAAATAATAATATTATGAACGTTTTGGGTTTAAATTTTTAATATTTTACAGGCACAATTCAAATATTAACGTGAGGGCGAACCTTTCCGCTTCTGTAAACAGACTTGATAGGACATAACAAACATAAATAGAAAATAAGCCCACTATTTGAGCATGTTGCTATTTCCGTATATATTTACTTTCTAAAAATATCCTGATGTCACTGTATGAAATTATCATACCTCATTATAATATACAAATGTATTCCTCGTTTTTGTCTTCGACCATAAAATTATCTGCGGATTTCACAATGTTTAATCAAAGAGATGTTGCATGTAGACTGTAAAAAGTAATGAAGAACAATGAATGTAACAACTTCGAAAAAGGACAAATTACCAAACACAGAAAGTTTCGGGCTCAAACCCCTTCTTAAGCCAATAACAAAAATATTGCCTTTAAAATGATAGTCTCCCTTTAAAAAAAAACAACACAGGATCAAAAAAAAAAAAAAGCCAATGAAAAACAAAAAAATAAAACAACAGAAAACAAAAAATAAAAACAAAACAAAACAAAAAGACAAAAAGGACTCAGCAGATTAAGGTCAGTAATGTATTTAAAACTTGGTTAACTTTCAAAACCGAAAACATTTATTTATTTATTATTATTGTTTAATTTGAAATCCCTATGTTGATTCCATAATCCACAACTGCTAAGCGATTCCCGATTAATCGGTTTTATTTTTGCCGTCTCAATGTCCCGGGTTTATCATGTCTCATGTGCCTCTTCTTATTCTTTTAGAATCGTTCGTCAATCGTAGCTCGCCTCACTGAGCTTGAAAAGCCTAAGAACTTGACAGGCATTTTATCCCCAAAGGACTCTGTTACTTGGATAAAAGTCCCGCATTCTTTTCGCAAGATTCGCCTATAGAATAAAGATAAAAATATCGACGTTATAGGAAAATAAATATTTTGTTATTTATATTATTTTAAATCTTTTCACATGCTGCAGAGAACAGTGGAATGTAGGGAGGGAGAAAAAGAAAGAAAGAAAAGCGACGAATAGGATTTAGAGCGTGAACGCAATATTAGTTTAGTGTGATTCGCATGTTGAATTATGATATTATACAGTGTAATGTTTGTTTATTTTGCTCTGAAATTATACCATTCAAGGTTAGAGAGGCTCAGTAGGTTGGTCACCTGACAGTCTGCAATGTATACTCTATCATTAATTAGCACTCCCGTTAGCGAAAGTCGTACAACTTCGCAAATAAGTTGGGTCATGTTCTTGATATTTAAGGCGAAAACATAATATCCATATGGTCTTAAGGAGAAATCCTATACAGGCCCTAGACAAACAAACAAAAATATCTTTGATTATTAAATATTAGATTTTCTTTTTGAAAACTGCAGCAAATAAACACACACATGCATACGCACATGACATATACACGCAAACACACAAATCAATGAAATCAACGTTTTGTTGAGATAAGATAAATGTTAAGATTACAATATTTTTTTATAAGAATACAAAAATAAATTCAACAAATTCGAAATGAAGTGTAAGGTGAGAAAATAATCACAGCGTACGGCGTACGGTCGAATAATTTAAAAAAAAATTCCCTTTATTCATCCCATAGGGGAAATTTTTCTCTAGGGTCTATTCCAGGGGACGACTGGAATAACCCAGACGCCAGCCGCAGTGCAGCGCCGTAAAATGAGCTAGGGCGAGGTGAATTGCTCAAGGTCACACAGCGCAGCGGTGGGTGATCGAACTCGGTACCAAATTTAACCAATATCTTTCGTGGCGTGAACCGGACAGAATTAACCAGTTAACTACCGCACTCTACAAAAACACGAATTTGGCAAAATAAAAAGTTAAAAAAAAAACAAACAAAAACAATAAAACAAAAAAAACCCAAAAAAAAAACAAAAAAAAAAAACAAACAAACAAAAACAAACACTCGTCCTTCAAATAACGATCGATTTAAATGACCCTCATCTTAGCAAAAACTCTCAAGACGAGGGTCTTTAAATCGATCTATTTTTGAAAGACGAGTTTCCTGGTCAATGTTTTAGATAGGTGTCTTTCCAGAGTATGGTAGCTAACTGCTGCTGTCTAAATATGACGCTGGACTATCCATCAGATCGAATAAAACGTTGCTATTGGGTCGTGCTTAGGAAGACATGGCGAATATTTTCGATATAACACTGATCCTATCTCGTCAATTTGGGAGTCACATGCTATATCCACTGAGCTATTGAAACTATAAAAAACGAGACTGTAAGATTTCCTTTTCTTTTAAAACTTCAAAGTGCATACAAAGAATGGATAATGTGTGTCATTAAAATAAAGCCGTAGAAAACGAGCATCTTCTGCGTCATGTGACGATAGAGGGTAATGTCCAATGAACGCAAAGCTTATTTATTTTTTTGTATTTTATTTTTATTAGTTTCATATCCCAAATATTTATTCTCAATAATTCATTTTACTCTATACGAAAGCATTTCAGTTTAGTGCTAATATGTTAATATGATAGTTCTCCTTACAAACTTCAAACAAATCTGCAGGTTTAGCTCATCTTTTTAAAATTTCTTTTATTTCATTTGTTATAAAAGATCTCGATCTTCAATGCAAATTGAACAATGGGATGAATCCTGTTTTTTTAAACGGTACGTATTGAGTCGGCCAAAAGTCATGGAAAAGGCGCACCAGGGGATCGTGCGGCGGAGTCCCAGTGCAACAATCCGGATTGCGTCGGAGTGAAGGTGTGAAACGAAGCGTTTGCTGCGGAATCAGACATCTTTGGCCGTCGCCTAGTTTTTCTTCTCTAAAGATTTGTACGTCTGTTACATAGACGATATTTTTGTGACACCCGAGGCTATTGAAATCATAGAAAACCCCAGAAGAAGAATTTCATTGTATAACAAGATTTATGTGACGTACACACGGAAAGATTCAAGGACAACTAGAGCCGTCTGTGAAATAAGTAATTTTTCCACCTCATTTTCCGATAAGTAATGACACAAAACAGTAGATAAAGAACATTTTGAAAAAGAGACAATAAAAAAAAAGCAAAAAAAAAAAAAATAAAATAAAATTTAAAAAAAGCAAACAAACAGAAAAAGCATCACACTATATCCTTCTGATCCGAAAGCGAGTGTCATACCAAAAACCACATAGCCGCATAATAACGCTAATATACTTTTCAGATTCATTGGAAGACAGTACACATTAATACTCTAGAGGGGTCAGTATAGTAAGTGTTACGTGAGTTGTTTTCTTTCCTAAATCTAATACATTGCATTTTGTAATGTTAAACTCAAGCAACCACTTTTTAGACAATTGAAATAAAGAAAATACTTCATATTGAATACTATGATTATTTTCAATAGAAATGTAAATTTTAGGAAAAGTCTCGTAATTGACAAGTAGAGTCTACAAAATCATTAAGATCATTCTCCTGTGGAACACACCTTATAACATTCTTATAGTAAGGCATTTTCTTAGAACGAATTGAACCATTATGATGATGATGGTGATGAATATAATAATAATGATAATAATAATATTAATAATAATAATAATAATAATAATAATAATAATAATAATAATAATAATATTAATAATAATAATAATAATAATAATAATAATAATAATAATAATAATAATAATAATAATAATAATAATAATAATAATAATGATAATAATAATAATAATAATAATAATAATAATAATAATAATAATAATAATAATAATAATAATAATAATAATAATAATAATAATAATAATAATAATAATAATAATAATAATAATAAAACTTCCTTCTCCCACCCCCACCACCACCACCACCACCTCCCAAATGATAATTAAAAGCAACAAACGTTTTTAGCCAAACCATTATTTAGTCCAATTCAAGAAGACCCGCGTGATTGGAAAACGTCTATAAAACTTGCAAATGTAACTTCAAACACGCAATGGTATTATCAAACCTATGTGGGAATTTTGACTCCACACCTGTGTCGCTTTCTTTGCGTCATAAGAGACGCATTCTAAGCACGTTCATTCCTCTGTTTGTGCCATGATTGTCTTCTGAAACCGACCATACGTAAATCATTTCAAAAGCGTTTGTTTAAAATTCTTGTTAATCCAAATAAATCGGTTTTAAATTCTTCTTCATGTAAACAATTGAGGTAGTTACAACACTCTCCTTAAGCTTAATCAAATATTACTACTTGTTTGGTGCATTGTAGGGATCTTATAAAGAAATAAGTAAATATGAAATATGAAATTGGTTGGTAAACGAGTATAAAAGCAAATATTTGAATGCGAGCAACAGAGGTAAAAGACCAGTAAGGCGATATCTAAAAATGTAACATGAATCGATTTTAAAGACAAATATACGAAAATATAAAAAAATCTATTTATAGAGATTTTGAGGCAAGAATGCACGTTTTCTTATGACAACGAAAGTAGTGACGTAGATTCTCTCCTTGAGATCCTATTTTAGCGTTATGAGCAATATCTAATTGCCGGCTCTTAATTCTTAAACTAAATCTTAAAATTAAAAATACTACGCAAATCGATAAAAATTACTGCAATTTTGAACTCCAAATATTCGGTTTGTGGTATCACCAATGAATGTTAAAAAGTGATGATCAATTTTACCCCTCTGTAAGTAGGGAAATATATGAAGATGTTCACAAGATACCTATATATTAAAGACTTTCCAGGTAAATAACCATAACAACACTACAATAAAAAGAAAGAAAAAAAGAGAGAAGAAAACAAATCCCTCCAACCCACTCCCCCAATTTATCTACTCTTAAAATAGGGTTGGGGGTTAACATTGCGTACATTTTAAATTATACCAAAGAGCACAGAATTACTGGCAAATCTAAAAATTTTAAACCTATTATTTTACAGATGGATATACGAGCAACTTGCAAACCAATATAAAAAAATAAATGAAGGGTAATTTTATCACCCGCTGACTCAAATTATGATTATTTAGAATATCTGCTAGGGCATAATGATCGTTCCTATATTTGACCTAGGTCTTGGGAATTGCCATCTGAAAAAAAAAAAAAAAAAACTTGAAAAGCAAGCACGACTTCAGAGAAAAAGCACAAAAAGGAGGGGGAAAAATAAATAAAAAGGAAAAGAAAAGAAGAAAAGATCTATCTATCTATCTATCTATCTATCTATCTATCTATCTATCTATCTATCTATCTATCTATCTATCTATCTATCTATCTATCTATCTATCTATCTATCTATCTATCTATCTATCTATCTATCTATCTATCTATCTATCTATCTATCTATCTATCTATCTATCTATCTATCTATCTACCTTTATGAGTGTATGAAAAAAAAACCACCTTCGATTTATACATCTTAAAATAAACGTTTTAAAAATATGCAGGATATGATCAGGCTAAACACGTTTGGTTGAATCGCAATCGAAAAGGAAAAGAGAACAGTGTATTGGCAATGGAATATAATGTACAAGGTATTTAATCTGTGACCCATCGTCTCAAAACGGTGTTATGTCGGATTGATTTAAATGCTAAAAATTGAATGAACAGAACAAAATAATAGAAATTGTTTAAGTTTTTGTGATTTAATGGAGGCAAATTTCTATTCATTTTATCATCAATTCACTTTTTGGTACCTGCTTCATACGACATGATACCGTTTTGAGACGATGTTTCACATACTCCATAAAATCGTAGTCGATAGTCACAGGTGTAGGAAGTACCTAAGTACAACGGTAGCCCATAGGGTGTTATACTGATCAAGTGCCACTTGTCGGTACACTTGGGCCTGTGATCAGCGAGTCGTTAACGCTCTTCGACTTAAAACATAACGCATTGCGGATTTGGTACTCGTTCCAGCGTTTTTCTCTACGAGACAACATTAGACTAATAATGTAATGCCCTTATCCCTAATTAAATCTAGGAGACCATTATATTTATCGCTTTATTCATTAGCTTATACTCACATACTGACCAATCGTTTTCCCTGGGTGATTCGTTGGGAACAAATTTTTATTTAATCTACAACCAAGTCTGAATCAACATAAAGGTATAAAGTACAGAAGACATACATCACTCGTATTATTGCGGACATGGTCACCAATACAGTGATTGTAATCAGGTGCAACAAAAATTGCTCAATGTCCAACCCTGGCCACTTTGTTACAAATGTGTGTCTGGTCATTAAATCACTTATGAGTTCAGGGACTTATTTTTATAATAGCAGTCAAAGTGGAACATTATCGCATTAATGTTTGCATGACAATAATTATTATGATATAAAGTGTTGCAAACATATTGTTATCCATAATTACTGATGGAATTTCAATAGAAAAATTACTAACTTATTTATCTAAAGTTATCTTTATTTATCATTTGTTACAATTGTCATTACTTGGTTTAATGAATAATACATGACATTTATAACGCGCATTTTCATCACTGGGTGATGCTCAATGCGCGAAATAATAATATAGTGACATTATTATACAAATGAAACATTATACATACTACATCAACATAATATCATTATACAACAATATAATACCTAAACATAAAGTCATTAATACAAGATACATCCACATGCTATGTCAAATACGGAAATAATATAAAATAATTATATAATAACATAAACTAAATTAACATAATAATATTATTGTTATTATAAAAGCTCAATTATAAAGTCTAAAATTAATCAGTTGTACTCTGAAAAAAAAAAACATTTATTTAAAAATTTGGCCAGAAAACTCGTCCTTCAAATATCGATCGATTTAAATGACCCTCACCTTGGAAAAACTCTCAAACCTCGCAAAGTCCCATGTTTGAGAGTTTTGCCAAGATGAGAGTCATTTAAATCACCGATATTTGAAGGACGAGTTTTCTGGCCAAACTTTTAAATACGAGTTTTTTCTTGAGTATGGCAGTTAACTGGTTAAAAACAAACAAAACAAGATGTTAAGATGAAGAGGGCGTGTTCCATTCATTTCTTTTCGTCGTGTGCCGGGTCAAGCCGCAGCATTGTTCCTTGAATTAACCTATTGTTCTCTTGCCTGTTAAGAAGATATGCACACATTGTTTCACCTGATTACACCGGTCGTAAGCAGAGGTACGAGTCTATAACAGGGTTGCCAGTTTGGCCATTTCTATTCAAATTGTATAAATAGCTAGATAGATAAATGAATAGATAAATAAATAAATAAATAAGTAAATAAATAGATAGACAAATAAATAAATCAAT
>NC_088367.1:34841924-34854424 GCF_034508935.2 Berghia stephanieae | reverse complement strand
TGTCCATATATTGACAATACACATTTATTGCATTTTGGCTAGAAAAAACATTAACTTCAAATTTTAAATATGGATTGTCCCATACTCAAGTCTAAAACATGAGGCTCCCATATGAATCGATAGGTGATTGAAGCAAAAGTTGTTTTTTTTTTTTTTTTTGGGGGGGGGGGGGGGGGGGGGGGGGGGGGGGGGGGGGGGGGGGGGTGATGAAAAAAGGAGGACAACTTGAGAATTCCTTAAACATTGTATAACAGTATAGATATTCTTCCTTATGTATCTTGACCAAGCTCCTGCCCTTGGCCCACTGTTACACGGAGGATGAAAATGGTTTATGGTCATTACTCTTCATCCGCACCGAATTAATCTATCTAGCTACTTTTTCTCACCACGCCTGTGTTATAAGGAGCCGACGTCCATCTCTTTAACTTTGCGTCAAGATAGTGACAGGCTCACATTTATTACCTTTAATAACTAACTGCTTGACGAAGCTCAGGTATTTACCGGCTTGTATTTTGGTCAGCTAAAGTTCTGGATAAGGATCTGTTTTGTCTGACAAAGCATGGCACGACATAATTTGTATTTCATCTCAAATGTCAGGCTATGAAGTCAACAGATCTCTCTCTCTCTCTCTCTCTCTCTCTCTCTCTCTCTCTCTCTCTCTCTCTCTCTCTCTCTCTCTCTCTCATCTCTCTCTCTTATCTATCTATCTATCCCATCTATCTATCTATCTATCTATCTATCTATCTATCTATCTATCTATCTATCTATCTCACTCTTACACACACACACACACGCACACGCGCGCACACACACATGCACTCTCTTTTTCTCTCTCCCACACGTGCGCACTGACTCTCTCTATCTCTCCCTCTCTCTCTTGCTCTCTCTCTCTCTCTCTATCTCTCTCTCTCTCTCTAGCTCAGTTAATGGAGCACTTTGCCTAATAGCACAGAGACCGATATCGTTCCCAGGTGCAGTCCAGGTTTATTTCTTACCCTTCTCTTTTCACTCAGTTATGATTAGGTATCTGGGGTCTGTTAGATCTGGCAGACATTTCTTTTCAAAAGACAGTCAATCCAAAGAGTAGCAAACAATTATTACTTTGCGTTTAATCCTTAAGACAAAAGAATAAACACACACCCCATGACCATAATATTGTGACTCTGGAGGGCTGCCATTTTCTATTTTCTATTTTCTCTCCTCACAGGCATACCAGAAAATTATAATTTGTGTCGTGGAAAGCTGCTCACAATAAAAATAGCAAACAAGATGGCCGAAACAAGTCCAAGAGGATTACCATTGGTCATCGTGACATTGTTGGTTTTCCTTATGGCTGTCCAAGAAGGATACGCTAGTGGTAAGTGGTCCTTGTCTTATCTCCCACTCTGGAATTCTATTTTAACCGCTAACTGCCGTACTCTAGAAAGACTCATTTTAAAAATATTTAATATAGCACTCTGGAAAAGACACATATTAAAAAAATTTGGCCAGATAACTCGTCCTTCAAATATCGATCGAAGTCCCGGGTTTGAGAATTTTTGCCAAAATGAGAGTCATTTAAATCGATCGATATTTGAAGGACGAGTGTCCTGGCCAAATTTTTAACTGTTTTTTTTCTCTCCAGATTATGACAGTTTGGGGGTTGGGTTGATAGAGATAATGGTTGGGACAGTCAAAACTACAACAGAAGCTGTTTATTGATAAATCAATCCTTTGTGGGATGTCATATACACATTAAATGTCTGCCTGTCTTACCATTTATCCGGGTAAATGGAGAGTTCCCGCTAAACTGTTGTAAGATGTCGATGGTTGTAAGTGTTTCTACTTTTTGGAATTATGGTTGTTTATTATACGTTCAACAAATTGTAAAGGTTTATGGGGTTTTCTGATTGATCTTTTATATTAAACAACAGGCTGCCCGGCGAATCTTTACATTTTTGGGACATTATCATCTGCAGAGTTATGTCTCAATAAATCGAACTCACCTTTTCTTTCACTGTTCCCATTTTTTCCGGAATATCGAAGCATCGGGTTTATCATGTTATCCCTTACTGATACTTTAATAATGTAGAGGAATAATAATACTTCTCATGCCATGTTGTTTTGATTTATATGAATCCGCTGTCAAGTGTAAAATAATATTGATATCTGGAAAAATGCTGTTTAAATTAGATTATACACATTGTGACTTCTTGTGTGCAAAGTAGGCGCGCATTCCTTTATTTGGTGATCATTTTCATTTAAACCACTGTCAGTATCGTACCTATTATAAGTTTTGAAAATAAAAGAGCCACGTCAAGACTTCTCATAGTGAGTGCCCTTGTATTACCAAATCTCTTTTAGGTGATAAACTATGACATCGGGGCCTTTGGTAGACATGTTATTTTGGTTGTCGTGATAAACATGTAACCTGCCTTGTTTATTTTGATTAGGTTCAATAAATGATTACTGTGCGCGCGCACACACGCACACTCTCCCCCCCCCCCCCCCCCCACACACAATCATACACTCGCATACACATATACACACGCACGCGCACAGACACACACACACACACAGAGAGAGAGAGAGAGAGAGAGAGAGAGAGAGAGAGAGAGAGAGAGAGAGAGAGAGAGAGAGAGAGAGAGAGAGAGAGAGAGAGAAGACGAGGCTGAGCCCATAAGTTTAGAAAAAAACCCCCACAAACCCTTTCATCGTCTCAATCGCATACTCATTATATTATGCATTTTTCTTCCCGTCAACCTTCGAAGAATAATTAGATTGTTCGGCAACTGTGCCAAGCCAAGCATTTTAACGTTAGAAGAATGGAGTCGGCGACCAGTCTATTGTCGGTGGGATACGTATACAAACACAGTTATTAGCTAGGGCTAACATCTGACATACATTGACAAAATATATTTTCTATTTTTGACAGAAAACATAAAAATGAAAACATTGATGAATTATGGTGACCTCGATTTGGCAAAAACTCGATACCTTATTAAAGTCTTAGGTTTGGATTTTCGGATAAATTGCAGGTGTCTTAATGGGATAAAATCATCGATGTTTGAAGTCAAAATTTGTGGCCAAAATGTAAAAATATCAAAAAAAGTATTTTGTCAGAGTACGCCCGAGTGATTAGCCAAGGCTAACATACGGCACAAATTACTGGGGTTGTGTTTTGTCCTGGACAACCTTTGCATTCTAAATCTTGATGCGATTGTGTTCGTTCGATCAGTCAACAGTTAAACACTAGGGCACCGTCGTTACCGTTATCAGCGTTATGTACTTCAGATGGTCTGGTTTTGGACGTAGTGCCAGTTTAGAAAAGGATCCACATTCGCTTCTAATTTTGTGCTTTAGAACTTCCAGAGAAAATTTGACCTGTGGACTTTTGATTTCGATTTATTTAGATAGGCTTTTCCCTTGTATTTTCACTGACGTTCTCAGTTCCCATTACCACGCGGAATTAAAACAAACTTAACAAACCCACTTCCCTAAAAACAAAGTAAAGGACGATAAAATAACTACTAAAAGAAATGTCAATGGAACGAAAAAAAAAATCAAGAAAGAAAGAAAAAAAAAGTAAGAAAACAAAAACAAAGCAAAAAACAAAACAAAGAAAGAGCAAATTTCCAGAACCTCTCGGTCAATAATGAAAAAAAAAAAACAAACAAAAAAAACCAAAACAAACAAAAACAACAACAAAGCAAAAAAAAAAAAAAAACCCAAAGAAAAAAACAACAAAAACCCCCCCAAAAAACCCCTCAAAAAACAAAAACACAAACAAAAAAAAAAAACATGCAAATTTATAACTGCAGTTGTTTTAATACAAATTTCTTGAATTAATGAGAACTTGGAAATCACGCATACGAAGCAGTCGCAAATTAAACTTTTAAAAAGTCTTTCTATATCCATAACGCTTATGGATCAGAAGTTAACTCCGTCCAATAACTACAGGGTGAGCAGGGGGGAGGGGGGGGGGGGGGGGGAGTCGAGTCGGAAAAAACAAACTCAAATCGACTGAGAATTTATATCTGTCCCTTTGGTTCGTCAATATTTTTTTTTTCCAATTAAGCTATCGGACCCCACAAATAGTAGAGAGGAAAACACTTGTATTTGTGATATAATCATTACTCAAAACGATCTCACTGCCTAAACAGGATTTCAGTGACGTTTTATACAAATTGAAGTATAGTCTAGGACTTCATATGAGAATCGTAAAATAAAGAAATGGTTCGGCGTCCTTTGAAAGGATTTCGCTGAGTCCTTTTAACGTTTATGACCACCACAGGACACCCGCTCTTTTCTATCTCTTATATCATAGCACAGTAACCAAAAACTGACCCAAAGTCAGTGACATGACAGAAGACTGATAAAATCACAGTTCAGGTCTCTCCTTCACAAAGTATTGGACACTGTCCACATTTCATCATGAAAAGTGGAAAGAGGGACTGGGATAAAAAATTGAATTTATAGCCAGAAATATGATACTAACGTAAATTTGAATTGTTTTAGTGTAGAAAAGAATATAGTTACCAGGAAAGCAAAAGGTTAAAATTTCCTTTAAATATTTCTAAGCTAAATTCATTTTTTTTTATCCTATGCTTTACGTGTACAACGAGATAATACCGTTTTAGATGATACGTCAAGGTTGCATCGGGTTCAAAACTGATCCATTTGCTTGTGAGTCGAATGTTCTATCAATAATTGAGCTAGTCGATCCAATGCATTAAAACGTTTTAGTTATTATCAGGAATGAATTAGCTTCCCCAGATCAATAAATGCCCCGTGAATAACATCATAACTGAAGAGGCCAATCTGAGATACCAATATGACAGACAAGGTCTATTTAAAATAAACGGGTTGTCGCTTCTTTCAATTGTGTTCCTTTCTATCAACCACAAAACGCCCCGATTAAAATTGAATTATTAAGCCAGGCAATTCATTTTTACTTAGGAGTTTTCTCTCCACTGGTCCTAAAGACGTCACAAATTTATATGTGATTTCCTTTTCATCCTTGTTTCTTTCTCTTTTAGGTGGGGGTGGTGGTGGGGAATTAAAGTGTACGATATTCTATATACCTTTTACAAGCGGGGTTCGCTTTTTTACTTGCGCTTGTTTCATCTCATATCGTTTTCAACAAGAGAGCAGTAACAACGCTGCGAATTGGTCTTCATTGAACCAGTCTTTGTGGAAACGGACATGTCTCTTGTTGTAACCAGAATAAGAATGGAAGAAATCATAATTTGAAATAAGTTTAGTCTCGACGATAATGGGTTAATAGATGTAGGGCAAAAAGAGGTGTGGGAATGTGTGGAGAAGGGGTAGTTGGAAAGTCAAGTGTTGTCAATCAATACGTCTACAATCATACTCTAGGAGTCCTGGCTCACCTGCATTACTTCATACTTATTTCTACCTGTCCTCCAGTTTTAAGCGGCAGCAGCTGCTGTGGTTGGGTAGCTGTTTTTGTCTTCTGATTTTTTGGGGTCTCCCCCCCCCCCCCCGGGTAATTGTAATTATTCAACCTAGAAAAACTAATGAAAACTATATGATTTAGTCAATTCTTTGATTTACTTAATATTGTTATTTTTTTTGTCGAAATGTCACGAAAATGAAATTTTGTCACCGTCTCATAAATATCGTCTTTTGAATATGAATCGTTGATGTTCCTACCATTGGCTAGCACATTGCCCGGTTGCCAATGTTCTGGAGTCCTTTCTCCCTTGGTTTGGGAAAAGGAGGAGGAGGTGGGGGTTTTCCGATGTTGGTTAGTTTGCGAGTCCCGGCTTATTGTTTTACAACTTGTTACTCTGTAAAAAATCACAACACTGTATTGTGCCGTTATTTCAACTATTTGAGTATGTGCTTCTTTCTCTGCCTTTCGCTCCATAGCAGATTTCTTTCGAATTCCGACATATTTTCAACCATAATATTCAGATTCCTTCACACCTCACTCCAAGGGCTTATGTAATCAATTATTCTTTTATATCGTGTGTAGCAATTATTCTTCACTACCAATTCACACAATTGTCGAAGAAGCTATGCCCGGTATTCCAACACGTAAGGCGTAGAATGTCGAACATACGGTGCTACACCTTTGTCAGTTCAATGACACTTACCGAAGGGAGGAGGACATAACCTTATAAGGATTCTCTCAACCGTAGGCAGTACTATGGCCTGCCACATCTACTCAACCGCACACGGACAGAATGCTTTTTTTGTTCTTTTTGGCTAGAAAAGTTTTATATTATATCTCGATAACTTAAGATGATCCTCAACTTTTTGTAAATGTTTCAAACCTGAGACTTTTTGTTACATAAAAATGTTCCTGAACTTGTCAAAAAGTCTGACATCTTAGGTAACAAGAAATATCTGGCTAAATATTTAATTTTAAGATATTAATATCAATCTAACGACACTGCATTAAATCGTTTGTCTTTTTTTGAAACAAATACTGAAAAACGGTTTTTGTCACCACTGCCGTAACTTGATGGTCTGTCCACCTGTTGTGGTTCCTATTGTGTTTTATTTCACTTTCTCCCACGGTTGATATTATCATGTGACATTACGGTCAAGAAACGTAAATACAGTCGGGAAACGGCCCTGAAAATCTTGGGTTGAATCTTAAAAGATTGATGAAATCTAGTTAGAGATAGTAGCCATTAGTCTTCTTTTCTTTATAATTGCGTGTTTTTGTCATGCCGATACTGTTCTGGACATGTGAAAGTCCACTTAGCTCTCTGTGTCTAGAGTGTCAAGTGTAATGTGAAAACGTATAATTCTAACATTAATTAAAAAAAAAACATTAAAAAAAACAAACAAACAAACAAAGAAAAAAAGCTGAGCTAACTTTTAATCCTCTCTTACCCCTCCCCCCTTAAAAAAAGAAACAAAAAAGGCCAACACCCCAACCCCCCCCCCCCTCCCCAAAAACAAACAAACAAAACAACAAAAAACAAACAAACAAAAAACAACAACAAACAAACAAAAAAACCAATAAAAAAAAACAAAAAAACAAACAAAAAACAACAAACCCCCCCCCCAAAAAAAAAACAACAACAACAAACAAACAAAACATAACACAAACAACAAAGACAACAACCCCCTCCCCCTCGAAAAGAAAAAGATCAACCCAATAACAACAACAACAACAGCAGCAACAACAACAACAACAACAACAAAAATCAAACCAACAAGCTTTAAACAAACAATTTAAAGCGACCCCCAAAGAGATTTTTTAAAATGCAGAAGAATGTGTTCGTATCAAATTTAAACCGATTCTTTTAATTGATGGCTTGGAGATCCAGCATCTGCTATCCCTTTCCAAACAACTTTCTGTCCTTGTCATTGACCTGGACGCCTGGACGGAGGCGGGTGGATTTTGCCGTGGCAGACCTGGATGGGATCCTTCGACGAATGAGAAGATGCAACATTTCCCAGAGTAAAGAGAATATGAATAATTTCGTTTTATTACAAGTAACCGAAAGTTTTTAAATGTTTTTTTTTTACTTGCGGAAAAGAGTTAAAATAGACTTAAAAATTAAGACACTAAACGCCAGTTTCTAAATACAATGATTCTACTTTAAGGTACTCTTCCCTGGGTGTGTTTTAACGCCACTTATATTAAAATATTTCAAATAACCATTAAAGATGTTACATGTCTATAGCATATGATTGCTCAAGTCTGTGTGTGCTTGTAGCTGCACGCGAATGTGTGTGTGTGTGTGTGTGTGTGTGTGTGTGTGTGTGTGAGAGAGAGAGAGAAGGGGGGAGGGGTTGCCTTGATTACTTGTAATTAGTTAAAGTATTTTTTTTTTCAGATGGGCCGAAAGGTGATCATGATTCGGGCGAACCTTAACACTATAAATAAGTAGGGTTTTCCTTTAAGGTTAAGAATGTAAATCCTGGAAGTCTTCCTTTCCTTTACGTCACGAGTAGTAATATGTTTTGACATAAAGTTATGGGAAGTCACGCATGCGCTCTTCTAAAAGATTGATGGGCGTTGTCAAATATCACTTCGCCGTGAAAACAGTCCTAAAATAATATGACTTTTCTCACGAGGCTATTTATTATTGCTTTGATATGTCACGTGCTCAACATCGATAAAGAGTTGTAAATATAATTTTGTCTCTTTCAACCGATTTATTTCTCAAACTCTTAGAGGTGTGTCATTCAACTGTGATAAATTCACCTGAAAGAAAGATGCGTGTAGTTATGTGTGGTTCTGTCAAAACAAAACTGTAATGAATGAGGGGGTAAAATAAAAATACAACTAATATAAATAAATAAAAAAACGAATAAGTGATAAATAACTAAATAAATAAATAAATAAATAAATAAATAAATAAATAAATAAATAAATAAATAAATAAATAAATAAATAAATAAGGTAACGTTAGAAAAGAAACGAAGGAAAAAGAAAGGATATTAAAATATCCCAAACAAAACAAAAAGAAAAAGAGAGAGAAAAAAAAACAAGACAAAAAAACAAAACAAACCAAAACAAACAAAAAACAAAAAAGTAATAAGACCAATCATGTCCCCCTCACCAGCACAGAAACACAATTAAACCAAGCAACCACAGATTGGAATGAACCATGAATCCATAGCAGTTAATGCCATGTTGTGTGGATTGTTTCATACCGGTATACCGAAGAGTTGAAAGACGGAATGTTGATATTTTGTTTGACTATCGAGATAATAGATATCCATTAAGCTGCCCACCCATCAATATATCTATCTTTCTCTCTCTTTCTCAATTTCTATATCCACCTCTATCTATCTATCTATCTATCTATCTATCTATCTATCTATCTATCTATCTATCTATCTATCTATCTATCTGTCTATCTGTCTATCTATCTATCTATCTATCTATCTATCTATCTATCTATCTATCTCTCTGTCTATCTATCTATCTATCTATCTATCTATCTATCTATCTATCTATCTATCTATCTATCTATCTATCTTCTTCTTCTTCTTCGTCTTGTGGAAGCCTCCAATATTGTCGAGGATCACTCCACAGTTTGTAGTGTTTTACATTTTAAACTTGCTAAAACTCTGCACATAATACAAAAACCACATAGATTAAAAAGTCACGTTGTGAACTCCAGCAATCGCGTGAAGGCATGTTGGCAACCGTTTTCAGCCACTTCAGCTGGGAGGCTATTCCATAGTCGGGCAGTGGAAGGGAAAAACGAATACATGTGGGCGTCTGTTTTTGATGTTGGGATGGTTACTCTTGCTGTGTGTCCCCTCGTATTTCTTGTGCCGATATCTTTGATGTCGTTTGGAAGTTTAAGGCACGAATTTTTGTAGTAGATCTTGTGGAACAATTTAAGTTTATCTATCTTTCTTCTCTTTTCCAGAGGTTCAAGGCCAATCCGTTGTGATATTTCAGACGCACTTGAGAAAGGATCGAATGTGTTTGTGATGCGTCTTGCTGTTTTTCTTTGGATGTTTTCTAAGGTGTCGATGTTTTTCTTTGTATATGGGTCCCAAATTGAGCTGCCATACTCCAAAATTGGTCTAACAATAGTTTTAAAAGCAAGGGTTTGAGTTGTGATTGGGCATCTTTTTAAATTGCGGGTGATGTAAGCGCTTGTTTGATTTGCCTTTGAAGCCAGGTGACATATGTGGTCATTCCATTTGAGGTTTTTAGCAAACTCAATGCCAAGGTATTTTGCTGTCTTATCTATTTAACTATCTATCTATCTATCTATCTATCTATCTATCTATCTATCTATCTATCTATCTATCTATCTATCTATCTATCTATCTATCTATCTATCTATCTATCTATCTATCTATCTATCTATCTAACTATCCATCCACCCAAAACAACCGTTCTTAAATTTTGTTCTTTCTTCACATCTGTGCGGTCACATATGCTCTATTGAGTTAAACTCTTATCCACCAGCACTCTCTCGCTCTCTCTATATATCTCTCTCTATCTCTCTCTATCTCTCCCCCTCTCTCCACCACTCGTTTATTCATGGAAGCTCCTCTCTTTAAATCTCATTACCTGATATCTCTCATTTATCCCATACAAGAACTGCCCAATCCTTTTTAACATTTATTTTTCTTTGAAACGCGATTATGTTTAACCACCACCTGTAAACAACCCATCTACCAAATAGAATACAATAATAACCTATTATAACTAACAACATACCAGGCCCTTGTCTGAGCCAAGCTTGCCAAAGTTGTGGTACTTTGAAAAAACACGTTTTTCTATTTTTGGTCATTCGATCCCCGAAATTGTCCAAAATTCTAGAACGTGAAACTAAAAAAGACAGACAGAACTCTTTTAATAGTCTGATGTTTTAGAGTTTTTCACAATTTAGGATCATTTCAATCTATCGATAGTTAAGTAAATGTTTCTCTGGTCAAAATTAAAAGAAGTCTATTTTAGTAGAGCCAAGAAGGTAGAAAACACCAGTCATGAAATCAAATCATTTTATGAGTCTCCAAATGGCCGACTGTTTCTTTGAAATAATTTTGGTCTGCCGACCACAGACTGGCCTGTCTTCGTGGGAGATCAACAAAAAATCTTCTTCTAGCTCGGATTGAGAGGTTTGGATACTAAACAATAATATCACGTGAACCGTCTCGTCCGTCTGGTATGATGTTGGAATGAACTAGACGAAGAAAACAAAACTGATGTAATGAGAATCATTTCGAAATATAAGATTATTTTCATTTTTTTGTTGTGTAAAAACAGAAACAAAATAAAAGTTTCACTCCTCAATGAAGGTCACGTTAATTCCAATACCATCTCGTACTACTACTACTACTACTACTACTACTACTACTACTACTACTACTACTACTACTACTACTACTACTACTACTACTACTACTACTACTACTACTACTACTGCTACAACTATTAAAACACCACACCGCCGTCTCTACTACTACCACAACCACCAGCATCCTAACCACCACTCCACCAAACACCTCAACCAGCACTTATCGCACCATCACAATAACAAATGGTTGGTTACCTTTAGACCTATAAAATATCTCTTTCCCTAACCTTATGGTTTCGACGGCGTTTTCATAGTCTATAATTATAGGCTCAATTTGTCTGCTCTGTCACTCTTGTTGTCGCTGTGGCATTCTTGAACGACCGTCCTCTATTAAGGACTCTTCTCTTTAAATGGATATATTATCTAACACAGCAAACTGTTACTCGTAAAAAGCCCAGCATCATTCTATTGTTCGTTAGTCAGACAACCTTCAATCCTCGACTTATTTCTACCTATCTATAATCTAACTGGCATCTAGAACTGTATGCAAGACTCGCCAAGACCATATTTATTTAGGGTTCTTTGTCCATTGGTAGCTTTTCGCTGACCTTGAGCTGAAGAAGATGCGCTTTGATATTCCAAATATAGAGAAAAAAAAGTAAACTAGAGGCACGGGTTTACTTTACAGGTGCTTATCTTGGGTTGTTTGTGTGCTTGCTTTTAGCTTAGTGCGGATATGTGGTATGTGCGGCTATGCAGTCTTTGGGTCGGAAGGTCCAGGGTTCGAGCCCGCTCTAAGCGGCGAATAGTTGTTATTGGAAAAAGCTCTTTATTCACTTTCTCTCACGGTACTCCGGTGCAAAATGCTTAGCCGTCATGTCTCGTCTACATGTTACTTGTTGTGGTTGAGTAGGCGACGTTCAAAACATGCCAAGTTACACTTTGACTTTGACCATTCAGAGAATACTGCAAGTTTTTTTGTCTTTTATTTATTGACTTAACGAGGAAAATTCTTGTCTTGTTCGACTAATAGAACAATAGACTGAGTGTTTGGAACCTTGAATATGTTTCTCTGAGCCTAAAGTTTCAACAGATTGCTTTATCTCTTAAACACATTTTCTATCTGGAATTCAGCACTTTGAAACGCGTCTCCTCGTTTAGCCAGGGACCCTTTGTAAAGCACTTTAAGCACGTGTAGTCGATATTGCACAAGTAACAGCTCGATTTATTGTTGATTGACTAATCAATCTAAAAGAATCGATTCGTGTTTTACAAAGGTGCGTGTACACTAAAGGTCAAAACTTTATCTTCAAGCTTTATTTCAGATTTTTGAATCTGCAAGAAAACCACAAAGCCTGTAGTGCTGAAACTTCTTTATAATTGTATTATGATGATATCTTGTTGTACACGCGCATCTAAGCATTCTCTCCGGAATCGATATCACCTATGGCTTTTATTATCATAAGTTATAAGATAGCGGTATGATTTTGAGGATGTCTGAAACTAGTTACATAACAGGGATAATGTGTGGGGTTTATAGTTTATATCTGTATGGTGAATGGCGTGGCCTTTTTCAACGACAGGTTACACTTGCCCTAAGGATGGCATGCAAGATCTTGTCTTGTTCATATTAGAGTGATAAGGGCAACAGTCAGAATGCAATGATGATACCTGTTGTCTCTTTGATTCTCTGTTTTTTTTTGTCCGTAGATTATTTATCTATTTCATTATTACTGATTATTTATTTATTTATTTACAATA
>NC_088367.1:34811924-34836924 GCF_034508935.2 Berghia stephanieae | reverse complement strand
TTACATTTGGGGAAGATAAACGTTTAGATTTATCCTAGTGATCCTGATAGTGCGTTTAATACATATTATGAGCAATGGTGCTAATAAGCGCCATGTAGTAAAAAAAAAAAATATAGAGAAAATCCATCTCCCTTCTGTTATTTTCTCTTTCTCTCTCTTGTTAAATGTAAAAATGTGACCTGTCAAACTGGTATTATGACGGTGTGTTTCAGATGTTAAACATTGCCATATTAGTCAAAAGCATGACACATGAAAGTAAAAGAAAAAAATGTCCTTACCTCGGTTTCTATAGCGTGAAATGGGCAATAGCAATACCCTTTGGTTAGGACGCTAGTCTATCGCAAATTACTTTCCATCAGATCGAACCCAGTTACCCAATCACAGAATAATCTCGACTGCTCCCAGGATCGATCTCGGTCCCTTTACGTGTGAATCGAGTGCTCTACCAACTGAGCGATCGAGACCCCCAATCGTGCCAATAAGCGTAAGTAATCCCTCCTTCCCTTTTATTCCTTCTTTCTCTCTATTGTTTCATGTTCACATCGCGTCAAACTGGTTATTGTGACGGGCTGTTTAATGTAGCAATGACTATCCCGCACAAATCTTTAGGCCTCTTTTTCGCTCACGAAGTGCCCGAATTCGCGTCAAAATATGGGACGAAGCCGTTTCGTATATGCTATTTAAAAAAAAATTAATTACGACGCTGTTTATTGATGAATATGACTGAAAGTTGGCACACAGTTAGAAAAAAAGGTCATTTTAGATTATGTCAAGCGACAAAACTCGTGCAATTACCAGAAGACCGTTAAAAATAGATTTTTACTCTTTGGAGTAAAATATTTCTAAAACTACCGGGCGTGGAGGTTTTGTCGCTGACAAGGTAATACATGAACATTTCTGCTTTTTGGTTGTAAAATTTCATATGAATATGACGAGTACTTTTCCCGTATTTTACAAAACACCATCCTAATTTGCTCTTCAAGTTTCAATCTTTTAATACACTTATTACGCAAGATACAACCAAAGGTCGAAAAAAATGCCGAAAAAGCGTCCCATATTTTCGCGTTTTTTTCCTCTTTGTGGGTCATCCAAATAAATGACACCTTTGAAACTGCATAACTTGTTCATTTATGAATGGATTTTCAAAATTCAAAAACATTTTTATTCAGTGGAGATAGGGCTTTGGTTTTAGACAAAAATTTTCCTCAAAAAGAGAAAAAAACATTTTTCATAGTCATTGCTAGTTTAATGTATTCGAGATTGTCATAATAGTCAAAATTGTCACTTAACATTAGCCAGATCAATATATCTTATAGGGAATGAGATTAGCGGAAGAGTAGCGTCCCTTGATTGGACGTCACCTTACAGAGAGAACGTCAATTTGGTTTTGAAGTGTCTCAAGTCGCTTTCACCTGAAGCGAGGACGAGAGACGCATGCGCACAACCAACATGACGTTCTCTCTCTAATAACTTTTCCGCCGGTGACGTCACAGACTATGGGTGACGTCCAATCAAGGGACGCTACTCTTCAGCTAATCTCATTCCCTATTGATGGTGATGAATGTTGTTTATTCAAGTGCAATATTTTAAAATATTAAATTTCAGGTAATTTAAATTTATACTCCCATTTCGGCATCATCTGATTCACATCGATTTGATACCGGATTGAGACGACGGTCACAAATGTATTTGTGTATATTTGTATTTTATAACAGTCCATCGCCCCCCCCCCCCCTCCCCCACTAATGCAAATTGAAATGGAGAAAGCGTCGTTTGTTCTGTTTATTTTTTTCCAAGCCAAAAATCCAATCCACGCTCTTTAAATGAACACACAAAAAAGGCTCTCTGTTTTATCTAAACTTCAAGTGTGACTTGCAAATAAACATTAAACAGCACAATTAACAGGTAGATAACCACGCCTCTCGGACAATCGTCATAATGTAAACAATGGTAGTGATAGGAAGACACAGCAAACTTCACAGATTTTACTATCGATGGTATGTGTCTAAATAAAATACCCACTATTCAACCGCTTGGTCAATAGAACTAGCACAGAAAACTATGTATAAAGGTAACCGTTTAAAATCTGATCGAAAAAAAATCATGTGATAACTAGTCACCAATGATCAGAGAGAGGGCGATTTCATTCACGTTACTGTTTATAAACAACCAAATATGTTTGTCCGAGCACGTGTGAGGGTGTGTCACAAATTTTAAGTTTTGATTGGTCAAAAATCTACTGGTTAATTGCAGTTCTAGTTCAATGTATAGAGAAACAACATAAACTATTGTTTATGGGAAATATAAGTGCCTAATGGTGCCAAGCCATTCAAACTATTTACTTTGTCGCTCTATGCTTAAGCAATCAGTTTCATTACTTACTACAAAAAAAAATTAATAAAAGAAAGAAAAAAAAAAAGGAAAAAAAAAAAAAAGAAATACAAAGAATAAAAAAGACAAGATCGTGACAGTGAAGAGAAGTGTGGAAAAAATTGTGATCTTAATTAAAATTTTTGAGTTTTCTGATTGCCATTGAAATAATGTTTTAACAAAATCAGCGGACAAGTCACAAGCCACTCATTATCAATTTCCTAACGGAAATGCAGCATGGTTGAACTTGATTTGCACCAGCTGAATTCGATCAACTCAAGAAGAAGGATTTTCTTTCTTTTTCTTTTTTTTTATTATTGTGTCCATTAAATTTGGTTTATTTCCCATTTCTTCAACTTTCAATGACATGAAAGTTCAGAAAGTCAAAACTGCGCCAGAGAGCTTCGAGGAAAAACCAGAAAACTGATCAAGCGAGGACAGGAGAGTTCGGGGACTGATAACATCACCTGATTTCTGCTCTTTTTTCTTTTCTTTTTTTCTTGGGTTAACTCTGCTGTTCTATATCCCACACTCATACCTTGTCTTATCTCTCTTTTTCTATCGGGCCGTTTTCAGGCCGACCCTCTTACCTACCTACTGACTTTTAGGACAAATTATGAGGGCTGGAGCCAAAAGTATTAACGTCAATAGCACAATGACCTTTTACCCCCACGATACCAGGACAATGAGGTGAGTGAGGTCATCGCCAGACGTCTTGCGATTCCTCACTGACGTATATCAAAGGTCCTCTAAAGCGTATCTAACATTCTGTATCTCAGCTCGTAATATCTCATCCTCTCCATAACCCCCTCTCCCCTCCCTACCCCGTCACTACCCCACACCAATTAGTACCGGTAATAATTGGTACTGTCTCCAGCGGCAGGGCTAGATAGGAGCAGAGCTATTTGGTACATTTGGGCCAAATTTAATAGAAGTATATTGGATTCTTAGCGGCAATCAAGTGTATATTATAATTCGTTAGTCCTATAACTGTTCTCCACAGCGCATGGCCATTTAGCACATTAAACAAAAAAGGAATCTTTAATGGTGAAGATCTAAAAAGTGTGTATGAATTTTTGGAGATGTTTTTTTTTCTTCTTGTGTTTTTGTTTCCTAATAATTTGCTTAGCAATGTTTTATACACGCATTTGCAGAACTTTATCTTACACTGGTGCCTGCCTCCTGATTCGTCATCTGAAACTTTAGAATTGAGATTTATATTATGAGCAATGGTGCTAATAAGCGCCATATCAGAAGCATCACTTAACATGTAGGATAATAATAGGGCACGTGTATCGAAAGTTATTATTATTATTATTATTATTATTATTATTATTATTATTATTATTATTATTATTATTATTATTATTATTATTATTATTATTATTATTATTATTATCATCATCATCATTATCATCATTATTATTATTATTATTATTAATATTATTATTATTATTATTTATTATTATTATTATTATTATTATTATTATTATTATTATTATTATTATTATTATATCATTATTATTATTATTATTATTATTATTATTATTATTATTATTATTATTATTGATGCTGTGAGTTTAAGTAAAATGCTCACAACATCCCAAAGTCGGATAGAACGTACCAAAACTGTGTGTAATCTTGACCGTTTATAGTCTGATTGGTAAAATGGAATGAGAAGTAATCACCAAAATCATTGTATAAAAATAATAACAAAGAGCCGAGTGACGTCAATTTCAAACCTATACTGTTTTGTTTATCGTGAAGAGTTTAGGGCCGGTGATTAAAATCATTAACTTTCATGTAGATTTGTTGTGAGAATATTATGACATTTAAGAGATTAGTTATTACTTATTGGATCATCCTTACATTAATGTGAAAACTTGAGATAACAAACGTTCCCCCCACCAGTTATTATAAAAAATGTCAAAGATCTCTCTCTCTCTCTCTCTCTATCTATCTGTCTCTCTCTCTCTCTATCTATCTCTCTCTCTCTCTCTCTGTATGTCTCTCTCTCTCTATCTATCTCTCTCTCTCTCTCTGTATGTCTCTCTCTCTCTATCTATCTGTCTCTCTCTCTCTCTATCTATCTGTCTCTCTCTCTATCTATCTGTCTCTCTCTCTCTCTCTCTCTCTCTCTCTCTCTCTCTCTCTCTCTCTCTCTCTCTGTATGTCTCTCTCTCTCTATCTATCTCTCTCTCTCTCTCTCTCTCTCTCTCTCTCTCTCTCTCTCTCTCTCTCTCTCTCTCTCTCTTACACACCACCTGCAATATGTGAAATGCAGTGAAAAAAAAGTTGCGAAAAAAATCCCAATCATTTCTTTCATCGTCCTGTAAAGTTGGCTTTATGCTTACATAAGATATGACAAGTCTAAGCGATTGAAAAAAAAGGAGCCAGCATGAAGTTTTTCAGGAAAGTGATATATTTTGGCTGTGCTGAACCGAGAACATCTGGTCTGTTGTAGAGTCATGGCTGCTATTGCAAGTTGACGCAATCATCTGATAATGGGAAATGATGCTCTTTGATTACGGTCAGTATAATATTTTCATTACATAATACAATGTTGGGTTGGAACGTACGGACGGTCAAATTGTTCGTATGCTTTTTTTTATATCTCCAAGTTTGCAAACACAATAAGTAATCAAACGATGCGTCACTTTATTCAATGGTAATTAATAATTTGATCGGCGACATAGTTTTATTGTTTGAATAGGAAGATATTCTATTATTCTAGATAGACTTTTAAAAAAGAAAGAATAAGGTATGTATTTTATGAGAAGATTTCAAGACATAAAATCTGCTTTCTTAAAAAAAAAAAATACCCCCCCCCAAAACAAAACAAACAAAAAACAAAACAAAAAACCAACAAAAACAAAAAAACAAAAACAAAAACAAAAAAACAAAAAAAAAAACAAAAACAAATAGAAATCTAAACTACAACATCTATATGCCGCAATGTCTCTAAGCGTGTCCATAGCGCTTTTCGAGTAACATTCTCGCATGTACTTTATGCAAACCCCTCGCATGTACTTTATGCAAACCCTTGGTGTTGTTAAACGTGAACATATTTATAGGTCTGATAACCAGATATCATTATGGACTCATTTTAATAATGTTGTTATGGAAAATATGTTGCGTTAGTTTGAGAGTATTTCCTCGTACAACATTGACCATAACAATTTGGGTTCTCAGACCTGCAAATAAGAATACGTCGGTTCGAAGTATTTTCTTGCCAATTAAAAAGAATAAAATTATTCTTTGCCCGCAACCCTTGTAGTTAGTAGAAGGGAGTTCCTGATGTTGTTCGAGAATATCTTGCAAAATACAAACGAATAACATGAGTCTAACATTGAGCGTATACTTGTCGTAACGAGTTCTGTTTGTAGAGCTCATTATTATCCTTGTATGTAGGCTGAGTAAAAAAAGAGAATTTACCACATTTGACATTTATCATCCTATGTACCTGCGGGAAAATCCTTAGATATTTCCAGATTCTCTGTCATTGTGAAGTCTGTTTCCAGAATGCCACAGTTAGACAGTTGCTGATAGGTGCATATCTGGTGCCAGAGTAAGGACATGTGGCCTTGTTGCTGCTGCTGCTGCGGTTGTTGTTGATGATGATGGTAATGGTGATAATGATTATGTTGGTTCTGCCGTTGTTTGGGTAGGTTGGTTTTGTTATTGAGATGTATAGTACGCTATTTGTACAAATGACCTCCGACATTCAATCTTTGCTTGAGATAGTTTTGTGTTTATTTGCTGTAGTTGTTGCCAGTAAATGAAGCAGAATGCACCAGGACAAAATACAGGAAGGACGCAAATTGAAAGAGAGAGAGAGAGAGAGAGAGAGAGAGAGAGAGAGAGAGAGAGAGAGAGAGAGATAGAGATAGATAGATAGATAGATAGATAGATAGATAGATAGATAGATAGATAGATAGATAGATAGATAGATAGATAAATAGAGAGAGAGAGAAAGAGAGAGAGAGAGAGAGAGAGAATGAGAAAGATAAAGAGAAAGAAAGAAAGAAAGAGAGAGAGAGAGAGAGAGAGAGAGAGAGAGAGAGAGAGAGAGAGTATGTATGTATGTATGTATGTATGTATGTGTGTGTGTGTGTGTGTGTGTGTGTGTGTGAGGCGATAGGCAGAAGAAGAGGAAGATGATGTTGAAGAGGAAAAAAATGATGAAGAGGAAGAAGAAGAGAATAATAATAATAATAATAATAATAATAATAATAATAATAATAATAATAATAATAATAATTAATAATAATAATAATAATAATAATAATAATAATAATAATAATAATAATAATAATAATAATAATAATAATAATAATAATAAGAAAAAGAAGAAGAAGAAGAAGACATTCACATAATTCATTCTCTGCACTTCCTTTTTTTTTTCACTAGAAATGTCTTTGGTTCAAAGTTCACCTCTCACCTCCAGAATATGAAACTCCCTTAATATTTCGAGGCTTTTTAAGTTGCCTCAATTTTTTCGGGGGTATTTTGTGCTAACACGTCCACTCGTGTCGATTATGTTGTTAAATAGATAAATAACAACCGAAAGAGAATGAATATGTTTAGGTATGTATAGTAATATATAAGTATTGTGTATGCAGATGCATTCACATTGATTTATGCGCCTCATGTGCTTCATTTTCCCCTCTTAGTAGGCCTTTAAAATCAGATTTCCATTCCAAGCAGTACAAGTCGCATGCCAGGAGTCTTTTAGTACTTTTACTCTCACAATATCCATCACTGCTTGCAATCCCGTACTCATTCACTCTTGAGTTGAGTGGGGTTAATGTGATTGAAATACCGTTCCCAAGAACACAATGGAGCCAGAGTTTTGTGATTGTTCGAACACGTCTCTTCACTGACTGAATCTTGACTTCGCTACGAGATGAGAACAATGACGCAATCAATGTGGGTTGTTCAACAAGAAATATGGACTGCGTCGAGAGGAAACTGTTTTCTTGGCCCGTTGAAAAAACAACAGAAAGAAATTAAGTATGTTAAAATTAGCCCCCCCCCCCCTCCCCCCAAAAAAGCGCCGAAGAAAAACACTTGTTTTAAAATTCGCTTAAAACGAAAGGCACGCAATTTAATTTGCGTGACAATGTCGTTATTTCAGGTCAATCACCAACCCAGTCGATCCAAAATATGCCTTAGAAGTTTCACGTCCGCTTGAATGCGGTATAAATTAAGTTGTAACATTATTTTATGGCAGGATTCTTGTGAAGTCAGGCCTGTTTATTTCAGCCTTCAACATACAGCAATGTCAAGGCCATAAAAGTAATTCTAGAACACTTCTTTGATATCATTTTTTTTAAAAAAGCCTATTAACCTTTTAAATACGGATTTTGGTTACAATATAACTTAGAACAATATCTTATCGTTTTCGCCAAGAGAGCAGTGACAGTGATGACTCGTGGGCTTAAACCCGTTGGTGAACACGGTTAAAATCAGCAGGAAAGAAGGAGAAATAAAAATTTGGAAGAAATTGAATACACTCTTGTTATTAAAGGGTTAAAGACATCATCAACATAAAGGGAAACCATATCTTGGCACAAAGTAAACATCGAATGCAATTTGTTAATAAAAGAGTAGATTGTCCTACAAAAGGGAGGAATAAATAAAAACTCTGACAAGTTGACAGACATGTTATTCTATTGATTTTTTAAATTATCATTTTATAGTGGTCTTGAATTTGATTCTCCTTTGTACATGCATCACAAACATTGGCAAGTTTGATTTTATTCTTTGGGTTTTTTTTTTCAACATAAATATCCCGTTTGGTCTGATCTTTTATTTAAAAAACAATCTTTTCTTCTATAATTTTTAATCTTTAACGGGGAGGGAGTAAGTTATCAAAAATGATTTACTTGCACTCGAACCATGAAGCTAACGAAGCTGAAGTGCAGGTATAGACCGGGCTGTAATCATTTTGACACGCTTTTGGGGGGGACGTTGGTCGGCCTAAAATTACATTCTGCGATATAGAGATTAAACACAACTATTCAATCAATACTGAATGAATAGACATCCTCCCTCCCCTCGCTGAAAAAGTTTCCTTTAGTAAAATGATTTGAACCAGCTCCGTTTGCATATGAGTCGAGTGCTCTATCGGCATCAGCTACCCGGTACCCGTTCCTCTGCTAATCATTCTTAGAACTTATAACTATATTGATATTCTAAGTGTATGAAAAAAGTACTATTTATTCAGAGCCATAGCCCAATGGAGCCGGAGTTTATCCCGGTTTATACAGGATTGGACGGACAATAGCAGTTGCGTGCTACCCGTTGGATAGGACGCTTGACTATCGCAAAGTACTTTCCGCCAGATCTAACAGACTCGGCTACCCAATCACTTCTGGGACAGGTGGACAGGTGGGGGGGGGGGGGGGGGGTCCGAAAAAAAATCTTGACTGCATCGGGATCGATCCAAGTACCTTTGCGAATGAAGCAAGTGCTCAAACAACTGAGTTATCGGGACCCCAAAAGTGTATGAAAACTGCAAGGCTTTTTGTTCTTGGGGGTAAGACACTCGGCTTATGACCTGTTGGTTCCTGGTTCTAATGGTCTCTGTTGTTTCAAAGTTTGAGTCATTCGAAAACGTTCTATACCGACACTCTCATGTAATACTCTCGTGTAAAATGGCTACCTGGCCAGTAAAAAGTCAACATATGTAATATGTAAAGGTGCCGTGCAAGCGTTACTTTTTGTCTAACTTTGAACACATTCAGTAGACAGTCTGGTACATACAAAGCTCGGGTTTATTTTTTTTAATGTATTTTTTCTTGAATTGATACCCAGCCTACTAGTTAGATAAATATCAAACTGCTGTTAACTCTCATAATACCACATGTCGTATTTGACCCTGAACCTTCACGGCCTTTCATTCAATCAACACCACTCTGACATTTTTATTTTTTGCTTTTCACCGCCCACCCCATTATTATTTGCAGTTGGCTATTGTCATCTTTTATTTTTCATTCTACTCCAACTTGTACTGTCCACTAGTCACGTGGCACATCAGCCATTCTCTGATTGGTTCGTGGAGTGTTGGTGATGCTGGTGTTTGTCGTGTTGACAAAATGCCGCCGGGCAAAGACAGCACGACAATACACGGACTCTACTCTTGTATGTTTGGACATCCGCTTGTTTGTATGAAATGTTTTATTTTGAATGATGGCACGAGTACACCCTCCATCTAGATAATAAATTAAACTGGCTCTCTCAGTTCTTTAAATCTGCTTTCAAAAATTGTAGCTGGAAAACATTTGATAAAGGTCTCGATTTTACAAGTTCTGATAATTGCAACGCCGATAACCAATGCTTGACTGTCAGGTCTGATAGCCGAATGTAATATTGGGCATATTTTAACATTGTTGTTAAGGAGAGTATTTTGGGTTTGATTTTAGAGTCCATGTATTTCCATGAGCAGAATGGCACATTTCACAATTTGGTATGCCAGAATTATAAACTTTAAGGACATGTCAATATTAGTCAATTTCGAGATCGTTACAGATAGAGAGACCTGGTCCACATGTTTTAAGAATTGTTCAATTCAATCAACTGTATTTCCCCATTGAGGACTGCTTTGAGTGAGGGGCATATACATAAGAACGCGACCGTAGTAATAAAAGAAAAACAAAACAATTTATTGCATCGACACGATATTTGTACTAAAATTATATGACCGAGGGATTTGTGATTTTTAATTGAGAGACATTCGTTGGTCATCTTGTAGCACTTTAGGTTAAACTGATTTTTATCGCTTTCTATCCATTGGCTAGATTAATAACCTTAACTAAATAGCTCCTTCAATAGTCAACACGAAACATGCCATAGGAAAAATCATTGAACTTAAATGCCTTAAAAAGCCTAGATTCAACACTGAACTGAACCGGAGTGGCTTGATTGTAGGTCCGGCTCTAAACCAAACGGGCCACAACAGGGAACCCCTTTGACTAGGCTATAAAAACTTGAATTTGCTTTACATTCAGTTTTAGTAACAACGCCTAGAGAATCGACACCAGTTACAAACGGCGTTCGCTGAAAACATTGTCACCTTTGAAAACAATATTCAGCCGTGTCACCGTGGATGGTCGTTTTAGATCAACAGATAGCCCGTCACAGTCAGAAACGGATAATTGAGCTATCTCTCTTAGTGGCCAGTGTTTGTCATGTTCAGTCTAACGGTGGGGGACTTCTTTTTAATCGTTCTTGCAATTATTTGATTCCCTGATATGGAAACACAATTTTCATTCCCTTTGGACCCTGAAATAAAGTAAAACAGCGGTATTTAAAAACGATATGGCATTTATATAGCGTTAATATCCACGGGGTGTGCCATGCCTGACGCGCTCTGTAATTGATATCACCTTTTTCTGCGTCGGTGAAAAACGCGTCTTTCATGTAAAAATAGTTATAATTTTTAGTTCACTTATTATGGGAGTATTTCCAAAAATTTAACACTCTATTTTTTAAAAGGTGTACCTGAGAATTTAATGTTTGTCTCGGAAAAGCAGACAGTAAAGTGTGTGTAAATTGCATTTTGTCACGGCAAAAGTGTCCAGACGTCTTCTGGAATGTTGATTTATGACATCAATCGCCGTCGTGTTGTTGTTTGTCGCCCAGAAGGATCGGAAGCTTGAAAAAGGAATATTCGAAAATGATTAAAGCTTTATTGATGAGACTGAATGAAATATTTTAAAACTGAAAACAGATCAACGAAAAAAAAACCCCAACAAAACAACAACACAAAACAATACAAAACAAAACAAAAGAAGAAAATCTGAATTTAAAAAAAGGAAAACAAACACTCAAACAAAACAGCATCAATAAAAGAAATAAACGACTATATACAAAAGACAATAAATATATTGCCTTACATTACAAAATATTTTTAGAAGATTGGTCAGAAAACTTTTAATTCTAGTATCGAGATATTAAAATGACTCTCAAATTGTCTTAAAGTCCCAAACAGTTAGAGATGCTGGCAGTACAGAGTCATGTTTGGGTCTTTTCTTTAAAAGTTGAGGTTCGTTTTAATCCATTGATATTTGAAGTAAAAGTCACCCAGCCTATTAAAACAGCACCCCCCCCCCCCCCAAATGTTTTGTTAAAGTACGTAGATATATGTTAACGTTGCGTGTGAGCGAGGATGAGATGGTATTGGTGATATAGTAATGGATGGGGGTGATTGTGATAATGGCATTGCGATACGTGTTGGGAGAGTGATCCACTGGAGAAATTGTCATCGGTGAGACAGAGATAATACAACGGTTGGATGGTGATAATGGAGGTGATTGTTGCCACAATGACAATGGTGACGTTGAGACTGGTCGTCATATGGAAACTGAAACTTGACTTGATGCGTTTTGAATCACGTGAAAAAGAAATACTATGCTTATAAACTGGGAAGATAATCGAATTGGAGGCAAAAACAAACTTTAAAAATACAACAAACGAAAATAAACAAACAAACAAACAAACAAAAATGTAACAAAAAAACAAAACAAACAAAAACAAAAACAAAATAAAAACCCCCAAAAAACAAACCAAACCCAAACCAAACAAAAACAAACAAACAAACATACAAACAAACGAAAACACCCAAAACCCCTTGTAATCAACACAAAATAAAAAAAAATCTCCAACAAAATATCAACACAACAAATAATTAAACGCCGATAATAATAACAACCACAAATTAAATCAGGGAAGCCAAAACTGAAGAGAACTTATGAATTGAAACAGGAAAATAAATCAATCTATCAAACTGAAGTCGTTTCATGAAAGGTAAAAGTATAAATGGATCCATGATCCATTCTTTTATCAGAAATAATGCGGTGATTATAGATTAAGGTAAAGTCATGTTTTTTTCTTCTTGAAATTGGGCCAATGTATGACCATGGCCACTGCAGCGGTTAAGCTAGAACCTTAACACAGTCCAAAAAGTAGGCAGGCTAAGGGGAAACATAAAAATATAATCGTATCGTGGCAGAAATAAATGTAAAAAAAAAAGACAATACGTGGCGTAATCGGCTCTACGTCAGGCCCAGGTCGTAAGAATGGCGTTAAATGGGCGTTACGTTGGCTGGGGCATTGCGTGTGGCGCCTCAACTAGCGAGGATCTGTCAAGGCAAGAGACGCCTATGCTACTATCACTCCCAGGGCGGTCATGGGACCTGCGATGTTTTATTGCAAACCTTGTATCGATATAATTTTTGAGTTTCAGGGAGCTCGATCGGTAGAGCGCGTCGGGAAGGCACGCATGTATAAACACTGGGGACGTCGGGATTCGAACTTGAGGACCTTATGATAAGATTACGACGTTTACAGAAAGAACAATAATAAGTTTTAGGAGAGTAGACGAGATTTTCATTCATTGAGTTATCAATGATGAGGTTTCTTGGAATTTGAGCATTTATTTTTGGCAGGGGTACTGTGCTAGTATTAGTAGACAACGGTAGGGGCTGCTTGAAGCCGGTGATCGTGAAAATACTAACGAAAGAGTGAAAAGAGAGAGGCTTCGTATGGGAACAAAACAGACAATGGACGTTTCGAGTACAAACCCTCGTCAGCACAACAATACACAAATTAACATGCCTATACTTACCCTTTTGTCAAACCATTGTCATTGGCATCTATGATTTTTGAAATGTTTTTATACCCTGTTTACTGCCGCTGAAATTAGCTAAATGTATTTCAAGTACCGTAAAACTGAAATAACAACAACATTCAAACAGTGGTAAGGTTAAAACAACTCCGGCATATTATCAATTGTCAGTTCACTTTGTTTCTTAAGTCTGCCTGAGTCAAATCGCAATCTCATTTCATTTTCTTTGCTGACAGTAAATGATTCGATCAACAAAAGATGTCGATTCGATTCGAGACCACGCTTTTGTGAGACAAGGGCTAACTCACGGAACGTACCGTATATTATAGGCCTACAGTAAGTTTCAAAAAGGGACACCGAGAAGTTATAAAGTAAAATGGGAGCGTTCTTCATCTCGTGTGTCAATCAAGATTGCCGGAAAGGTTTTGCTAAAACTGCCAAAATGAAGGAAGAAAGCTACTAAATTGTGAGAAACAATATAACATGTTAAACTAACCAGAATTTATTGCCGTCAAAGTACAAATAAAAGAATTATAGACAAAAATGTACTCCCCCATCTACCAGTATCCAGTAGATGTTTTCATTTCTATAGAAGATTCAGCCTGTCATATTAATTTCCTTATAGAAAGTCTAATGGATAATTGTTTACCTTTGTAAAACATGATGCAATTATATATTTGGAGATAGAATGTAATTAAAAACAACTAGAAACATGTGAAAATTCTTGAAACGGCAATTAGTTAAATCGATCTTTCAATGCCAAAGAGTTTTGAAAATTATTTTTGCCAAATTTCAGTTTTGGCATTAAAAAAAACCAACATGGGATTACTAATGTCAACAGATATGGACAAGAGGAATGAGAGTCACCAACAACGACAGAATGACATGTGGGCCGCCGCTGTGATTAGGAAAGAAAGGTGATGAAACCAGACACATTAATCTGACACAGTAACACAGTTCTTAAACAGAATGGAGTAAGCGCGAAAGAATCCGTGGTCGTGGGACAAGAGAGTTATTGAGCAATAAAAATAACGCGAATGTTCCTTGTTTGTTTTTGGACGCATCAAGAATGCGTTTTGTAGTCAGTAGACCAAATTCATACGGAAGTGACCCCCGAAACCTCTTTGTGATGAAATTGGAATTTGACCTCCTCAGCAAGTTTAATAATAAATATTTTTCAACCATACAAACACTATATCTGGTACTTTGTAGTAGAAATCGATGCGCGCAAACGATTAGCTCCCTATTTGTCAATCCAAACTCTGAAGTTATTGTCGTAGATGATGGTGATAATGATGGCGATGATGATGATGATGATGATGATGATGATGATGATGATGATGATGATGATGATGATGATGATGATGATGATAACTATGAATTCAGTTTGAAAAGAAAAATTACATCGATATGTTTCAAGTGACTAAGGAACTGGGAAAAAATGAGAACCCAGATAAGAAGCGAAGTCCCAGGTTTGAGAGTTTTACCAAAATGAAGGTCATTTAAATCGATCAATATTTGAAGGATGAGGTTGCTGGCCAAATTTTTAAATACATGTTTCTCCTGAGTACGGCGGTAAATTGGTTTTTAAAAAAGATAACTGAATAATCTAAGAAATGCTTCTTTGAAGCGGCCCGTCAGATTGAAATAATCGAGGCCGTAATAGCTATGGACGTCTAGGGCTATCTTGATTCTTTGTACATAAAACTGACAAACATCAATCAACAAAACACTTTTTATAATTTTGTTCATTAAACTTAAGAATATCGATAGCTTAAAGTGATCGAAACCAAACTTGTAAAAAATTCTTAAACCTTGAACGTCTTTTAAGTTTTCTATTTTGTTGTTGAAAAGTTGAAGGCCATCGTTTTCTCCGATATAAATGATTTTTTTTCATGCCAAAATGAAATAAAAAAAGAATTGTCAGTGTACGACGATGCAACCAAATACCAAATGCATTCTAGATCAAACCACGTATACAATTTGATTGATAGAAGTAAGGCGCGATATGGCGGCGCATGGCGCATTCCACAGAGTCTGAGCGAATGTCTGTGACTTCCTCCCAGTTGTGGATGACCTGCTTCATCGTCTGACTATCTCACCTGAGGTTTCTGGGATTATAAATAAAAACTATTGTGTTGTTGGGTCGTATCAGATATATCAAACAGTCGTCGAGACTGGACACAGTAAACGGGCTACCAATGGACTTGGTCGTCTATCATTTACTTGTGATAAGCAAATAACTACAGTCTTTGGACCTTATAAATAACGATACGGAATTCCTTTCAAATGTTAATGTCTTCATGTTGTTGTTTTCTGTTTGTTGTTATTAAAATTGCAGACCAGTCTTCACCAAGAGAGCAGCAATAGTTATTCGAATATCGTCAGATTGAGATACTTGAATATAGTGTAAATAATAGAGATAAACTACATTCTAACTTTTCTGTCATGTTAACTTCCGAATCAATATTTTGGCATCTGTTTTGAGACTACCAAAGTGATAAATTAGGGAGCAGGCACTGGTGTAAGATACAGATCTGAAAAAGTGTGTATGAAACATTGCCAGAAAAAGCAAGAAAGAAAAATACCTGAAAAAAAACCCATATCCCCCCACCCCCCAAATAAAAAAATCAGAAAAAAATATCAGCCTGCCTCGAGAGTAGAGGCAGGCTGATATTTTTTGATGTTTTTTCTTCTGTATTTTTCTTTGTTACGTTGTCTGGCACTGTTTCATACCCCCTTTTTCAGATCTTTATCGGTTTGGGACGATGGGTCACAATCATTCTGGTAAATTGGATCGAAAGTGATGAAGAACTTTTAACCTCACTTGGGGTCAAAATAACCGCCGTAAACAGAATGGCGTCAATCACATATATCTACTATCTGGTAATAAAATCCAGGTCTCACTTAGGACGGGCAAACCTGTAAATTGTCATCGTTTAACCTAAAACTTTCTATTTAAAAGTCAACAAAGCGGACTAGTTTATCTATGTTGGATATGTCTTAAAACAACAAACTGAACTTTTTTTTAGCGCGGAAAATCAATTTAAACTAAACGTCTTAAAACAACTCAAAGTAAAATGTGGACTTCTTGTTAATTGATACCGCCACTCATATCAATGATTATTTCCATGATAAGGATTAGATGAAGAATTTCAACAATTTTACTTGTGCTTTACAAAATAATAATTGGTAAAAATGGTGGTTGTAGTAGTAGTAGCGTATGGCTACACCTCCAAATGTATTTCGTCAATCCAGCTTCTAAAGTCTTCCTCCGCCCTAAGGATGGTTTCGTAGCCACCTTCAAGTTTATGGTGGTTGTGATGATGAAGATGGTTATGATGGTGATTGATAATGATGACGGCGACGACGACGACGACGATGATGATGTCTGATGATGATGATGATGATGATGATGATGATGATAATGATGAAGATGGTGTTGATGATTGATGATGCTACTGTTGGTGTTGTTGTTGTTGTTGTTGTTGTTGCTGCTGCTGCTGCTGCTGATGATGATGATGATGATGACGATGAGGAGGAGGAGGAGAAGGAAGAGGAGGAGGAAGAGGAGGCGGAGGAGGAGGAGTGGGAGGATGGAGAAGACTATACGGATAGCTTCTTCGCCTTATAGAGATGATACATTCTGCGAAGTATATAAAGTCCAAGTATTTGTTGCAGCAATTATTATTTTATCGCGTTAACTTCTTCTGTCTGGCCACACCAGTATTTGATGGCCGTAAAATGGACACTGCTGATGTCTCCATTCAATAGGAATCTTCCTACATCAAAGAGAGTTACTGTCTCTTTCTTCCCCCATCGCCTCCTCGTCTTCGTCTAGTTTTTCTCACATTTACGAACTATATTTAAAAAGGAGGAGAGGAAAAGACGAAGGATGAGGAAGAGAGGAGGAAAAGAGAGAGAAAAACGAGAAAGATGTGGAAAGAGAGAAGTGGGAGGAGGATTAAAGGAAGACTACGAGGAGTAGGAGGAGGAGTAGGAGGAGGAGGAGGAGGAGGAGGAGATGGTGGTGGTGGTTATAGAGGTGGTGGAGAAGTAGAATAAAAAGGATGAAGGAGAGAATACGAAGTAAAAGACGGAAAATTTGAAGAAGAATTAGAAGAAGAAGAAGAAGAAGAAGAAGAAGAAGAAGAAGAAGAAGAAGAAGAAGAAGAAGAAGAAGAAGAAGAAGAAGAAGAAGAAGAAAACATGTCTAAGTAATAATGCCAAGTCGAAATGACAATCAAGGTAACCCAGATGGAATGTAAAATTACCGACCAGCCATTCCATTCATTATCCTCTTTTCAATATCACTGCACATCTACACATTTTCATTAATGTAATCTTTATATTGCATCTCCATCGTCATGGTGTTGCCTTTTTCCGCGAGCAACAAAGAATTTTATTTTATCTTGATAAAATTTGTAGTTTCAAAAAATATCTTAAAGGTTGGTGAAATATAATTTTATAAAATACGTATTATATATTAAATAAATTTTAAAAAAATTAAAAAAATTAATAGATAAATAAATAAATTAATAGATAAGTTAAAAATAAATAAACAAATATGAACATTTTAATGGAGTATTGCCACAGATTTACGGTTCTATCTATTCCCCCCAGCAGGCCATATGGAAACCACATTTACGTGTCTTACAGTGCCAGTCATCTATTAGATGTTCTTTTGTGCAAAGATTTTTAAAATGTCCATCCCTCTCTGTAGCCAGGAACTCGATTACACCTGAGTCGAGTCTTGGTCTCAGGGTTACTGAGAGTCAAGATTACTAGGATGAGGCCAGTAGCTATCACCGGAGTCAATGGTCGCCCACACTTCAAGCGATGAAAAAAGAGAGAGTTCAACAACATAAATAAGTCAGTGAAAAATCAGTCATTAAAAGATGGCCCTACCATAATATATACCCCATATTAAATCCTTTGCACATATTCTTTAAGCTACACCTAAAACTATGGTAGTCATAGCGTTAAGCCTGTTCATCATAAACAAACATGTCATATTCTCAACTTTCCTCCAGATAAAATATCTGTAGTAATTGTACCACAACTCACCCACGTTGGTACTATTAAGACAGTACCATAATGTTCACCGAAAAAAAGATTATCCGTTGTCTGTCTGGTATCTGGCTTAAAATTTAAATTCAACAGGAAATAATATTTATATTCGTGTAGCCTACACATTTTTGCGGTGCCTAATCAACTAGATCTCCCACCAAGCAATATTCCATTGCTGGTTGATCAACTTTAATACTTTAACAGATTTTTAACACACAAATATTCTGTATGATTTTATTTCTTTCAAGCAACCAGCAATCATCAATCACTCCAGAGCACAAAAAAATCTTCCCCACCTGTTTAAGTTAGTTTTGAATACTGTTAATTGCATCTCGGAAGAAGCAGCTGCTTCAATGATTTTTCCAGCACGAGACATCTGCAATTAAGAGGTGTTTTCGTCTTTCTCTTTTCTAGATTTCCGAAATGATGGAATCCGACTTTATATTTAGACTTCTTGTCAACATCAGTTAAGGCAGAGATCCTAATGTATAAGTCTCTGGAGCAGCCGTCTTTCAACACTCGCGCCAAATAAAATGTTATGTGGTTTATCTCCTTGATCGATTTATACGTAAAACTATTATGAATATACGTTGTGCTGGTACGATTTACATCAGGTATATAACATTTTAAATCTAAGATATCTATAATTTGATTTATCAATACAATTAGAATGATGTTTAGGGATATGGTCTAATTTATCTTTATCTTGACAAAAATCGCTTTGTTATTTTTTTTAAATGACCCATTTTAAACCTTTTTTTGAAGACATTACACAAAAGAAATGTTTTGGGTTGAAAATTGTTACAGCAAATGGAAATCTACTCTAATTAATATCGGTGAATTTGTAAGGAACACGGATGCTAGAATAGAAACAAATCAAGATCATTTGCACGAGATACCAATAGCCAAACACGGAACATTACATAATCTATAATAAATTAATGTTGTTGATGCTTTCTGCATCAAATCATGCATGTATATCGCTTGTATGCTTGGTATGTAATGTTTGTTATATCAACAAGTATCTATGATCTGCCATCCCGATTTCATATTAATTAGGTATCTTCTTCTTCTTCTTCTTCTTCTTCTTCTTCTTCTTCTTCTTCTTCTTCTTCTTCTTCTCCTCCTCCTCCTCCTCCTCCTCCTCCTCCTCCTCCTCCTCCTCCTCCTCCTCATCCTCCTCTTCTTCTTTTTCTTCTTCTTCTTCTTTTCTCCTCTTCATACTCATACAATAATTCTTTGCTTCTCCCATGTTCTCTAAAACGAGGAAAGAAACAAAAAAAAATATACGCGATATAGATATATACAGGAAAACTACATTTTAATAGAGTGCAATTCAAATAGCGATATATACAAACTTACAAACAAAAAAGAAATCTCTATTAAATTCTAATTATCAAAAGACTTCATCATCGTATTGGGAGACGCATTTTGAATTTTTGTTACAATTGATTGATTAGGATAATAAATTAAACGATTTAACACTAACCCCCTAAAAATCATGTCCTTAAAAGAATGGACTACATCAAAAAAGGGCAAATCATCTATGTTATACTTGGACAACATGGGCTGACATGCAACGTTTGTGTTGTGGATTGTGCATCGAGAAAAGCCTTTTAGGATGAATTTTAAAGTTATAGGTTTTGCATCACTGAAAGGAGCTAATCGTGGTTTTATTAATGACGATTTCCTTTCTCTTCCTTTTCTTGCAATGACGTATCTATACAATGTTTTTAAAACGATAATTTTCTGAAAATATCATAATCGCCTGGCTATTCTTTAGAATCTCTTAACTATTCACCGATTACAATTTTCACTCTCTGGACTCCATAAGCACAGGTTTCCTAAACAATTAGATTATATCATTCCTTTTTCTTTATCAAAAGGTTGAAATGCACAATGATAGAATATAATATACTTAAAATTAGAGCAAAATTTGTAGATGTCTTCTTGATTATGTGACCTATTTAGTATAATTCAATTGAAGACAAAGTCGTAGTTATTTGGGAGATTTAATTTTTGATTTGAAATTGAAGTTAGTACTCATCAGTTACTTGGAGAGAGAGAGAGAGAGAGAGAGGGAGAGAGAGAGAGAGAGAGAGAGAGAGAGAGAGAGAGAGAGAGAGAGAGAGAGAGAGAGAGATCTGTCTCGGGGGTGAGCAGGTAGCGAGGGTGACTATGCAAGTACGTCCTGGTAGATAGCACAGGTGTTGTGTTTATCAAAGTTAGTACATTTGGTAGTTATTTGCGTAATGATATTCAACTGTTGCAAATCCTTTTCCGATCATTTTTATTCAGGGCCAAATGTTATTTTAAGTCTGTTTTCTCCGATTCTGATCGTAATGGATTTTTTGCATTGAACATTGAGTAATGAAATTTTCTTCCTGAATCTTCAGCATTCGGTCATGAAAAGAGCTTCTACATTTTGTTTTCTTACACTACCTTCCCATGATTTTGGTATTTATCTTTTTGAACATTATAATTTGTTTCTTTTGAACACTACATTTAATTTATGATTTTCAATTGTACAGGTCCCTTTGGACATTTCGTTTCTATATAATTATATGGAAAATGCCGGGCGTTGATCTATAGATTTCGAAAAAAACACACCTTATTTTTGTTATTAATTCTTCATAGTTAAAACCCCAAACAATGCATTTTTGAAAAATAAATATGAGCAGTAATCAGATTAATGAAATGGGTGAAATCTGGATTAATTAATTATCATAAGCTCCGTTATCGTAATATCAGGATGCCCGTTATCGTAATATCAGGATGCCTACATTCTGAGCTTGAACACACTAACTGCTATGGTAGGGCTTTGGTAAACACAAATACAAAGACCTTAAGGCAATATACATTTGGCTGTCTTCTCGCGAGGAATCCCCAGCAGAATCAGGAAAAAACAAACCAGGCGATCTATATATATCCAGAACAAAGATAGAGAGCAGCATGGGAAGGGGAAACAAATTTGGGGGATAGAAAACACACCAAGTGACCTCCTTGCCCACCATAAGAGGTCAGAAGTACTTACAAACCATCGAGGTCACTCCATTCACTTAACTCTGCACATAAAGACAACGATTAAATACATAATGAGAAATATAGTTTTAATTCAAGACCCAAAGTTTGTAATTCCCTCCCAAAAGCTGTAAGAGATGTACTAAACATTAACATTTTAAAATCTAGATGGAAACCATATATAAGTTTATGAGAAATATCTTGCATATCTTTTATTGTATTGTATTTCTCGGCATTATTTGCATGTGGCAATTTATGGTGTGTTATTTAAATATTGTTGATTTAAAAAAATAATGTCATAGTACTAAATATTGCCAATATGAAGCACATAGAATATCACATCGTCGTGGTTATGCTTTATAGAAACGTCATATATTATTATTATATATTAATAGGAAAACAATCTGAAAAGTCTTTCTTCTGCAAATGACAACCGACTAAATAATCTTTCGATATATTGAAAACACGGAGAGTTTGAGAGTATCGAATTTGTTTATGTTTTTGTAATTTCATAAAAGATAGAACACTATTTTGAAAAGGTATTTTTTTTTCACTGTATTGAGATATTTGTTCAATAGCTTCCCTTCAAGCCACACAAGATTTTCTTGTAAGGAGACTTGTAAAGGCAGGCAATGTTATCACACAGAGTTGTGATGACACCCTATAAATATTATAATCTCTCTTTCTTTTCGGTCTCTATTCTCAGGATAGGAGTGGCTAGAAAGATAAAATGTTGTACATTATTCACGTTGTGTTCTGTGGTTGAGGGTTGTTGGGTGGTCCTTGAAGAATTAATTAGGGTTTGAATATGAAGATTTTTTATTATGGCAAAGGTTGTACCCTCGGGTTATGTCAAGCCAAATGATTTTACAGATTTGTTTTTGTCAAATCATAATAGACCAATGATACTGACTTAGGGTCTCATGATTTGTTTCTTGTTGATATGAATTTGTGAAGAGAGGACTTACATGTACAGGTGTCGCCCTTGTCAAACATGGCCTATTGCATCATAACTCTTTGAAACATTAATATTTTCACGATCTTGTCCTTCTGTCTAACATTAAAATCTTAAACAGTTGAAATGGAATCCCTTTGTTAATACAGGAGGATTTCCACTACAATCATGTTATTTATTGAAGCACACACACTCAATGAATAACATTCCTTGTCATGGCGAAACTTAGCATAGTGCTGCCGATAAACCAAAAAACCAGACACATTAATCGCCTTGTTGTTACCTAATCTAGTGGATTGGATTTCTGGGGAGAGCATTGTTGTTTGCGATAAAGGGAAAAGGCCAAGAGATCACATAACAAATAAACAGGCAATTCACTGACAAACTATTACTTTTTAGATTGTTTCACTTGTTACGGATTGTCATGGCAGTATAAATTTAGAATGTATGTCAAAAACCATTGCTTGGCCAGATTATTATCACTTCTTTATAAGCGTTTCTTGTTTATTAATCGCCCATTTGATGCATATGGTCAGTGAATTGCTCGCTAACCTTATTTTAATTTTCAACTTATATTAGTGCTGTCGGAGACGGTATTAACTTATCTAATTGTAGACCTCTCTTGGTTTGTTGTCTTTTTGCCTTTCAAAATCAATCGTGCCTAGGCCTAAAATGCCGCTGGTGACTTCCTTTTCACTTTTTATCTTTTGACTGAGCTAAGAATTATCATTTGGATTTAATTTATATTTTGTATTATTGATTTTGTATTTTAATAGTTACAGAAATCCTCACACAATACGTAGTTGTTAGATACCACGAAAGTGGACATGGTATATTGTGTTTATCTATTCCAATCTGACTGTTTTCAGAGAGCATGTTATTGCTTATTTCTTTTTTTAAAACCCTACTCTAAAAACATGTATTGAAAATTATGGCCAGAAAACTGGTCCTGCAATGAATATTGAACGAATCGATAATTGAAGGACGGGATTTCTGGCCAAAGTTTTACACATGTATTTCTTCACTGTTTTGTGGTTTAACTCGAAAAAAAAAGGATAAATATGTGGTTCATATTTCTATTAAGGTTATTTCCGACTGGCATCTTCCATCGGGATTTTCATTCTCGCTTAACGCACAAATCTAAATTGACAGCAATGTGTTAGGATTAATATTTTGTAAAATAAAACTAACGAGTTTTGAAACTCTCTACGATTGATTTAACTCATATTTCCAGACACAATGGCTCGAATAAAAGAGTTTTATAATATCACGTCAATGGATTAACGACAACAGGAGATCTTTTCAAGATAAATATATGACTCTTGTCACCAGAATTACCAGGCAATTTAAATTTACGTTTGTTAAAAAGTCTCGAGAGGAAGGAGATCTAGATTTCTATTGTGTCAAATTACTTCATTAATTCATCTAATGAAGAGAGAGAGAGAGAGAGAGAGAGAGAGAGAGAGAGAGAGAGAGAGAGAGAGAGAGAGAGAGAAAGAGAGGTGAACTGAGGGTCATGATACGGTTTCATAAAAACAATGTCTTCACAACCACAATTGATTGATGCTTTCTGGCCTTCATCACATTAAAACAGAATGTGATACGTATCATCTCTATAATGCGTCTTCTGCTTATTATCGACAAGGTTATAAATATCTCTTCTTCTTTAAATAAACAACTTATTCAGTCAGAGACCGGGTACTACTTTCGACGTACATTCCAAGAGAAAATCAAAAGAAAAAAAAATCCCATCAAAGTCCTTGCCTGAAAGTCTGTAGGGCATCTGTGACGGTCTCAATATTGCTCAGATCCTTCACTTTCAACCTCTGAGACTTACTTTTCTTTATTGAACTCTGATTTCCGACTGCTCGATGTCCTTTTTCAGAAAACATATCAAATTTGCGGTAAATATAGTCTTATCTGCCCTAGTCTCCATTTGATGTTGGATAAAAGAGACGCTCTTAATTTGGAGATGGGAATGAACTGTCTAAAGTCATGTCTGGCAGTGTCTGACATATGAAATATAGAGGATGGTCTTTTCTTATTCCCGTCACATAACATATATTTCTTGAGTAAACAATCCTGCTGTACCCCCCCCCCCACCACCTCTTCCTTGAAGACGATTTGGTCTCGTATTTTTTAAATAGCATGGTAGGTGTTGCAAATTCAATAAGCCATTGTCTTTTGGAGTTCTACATTATTTCTTATGAAGTTTTCAATCTTATAGATATATTTGATTGCTGTTTTATTCGTCTTTTTGGCCTACATGTTTAGCATCATGTTTGTATAAATTTACCTAACAAATATAGATAATTATTAATTTATATCATGGTAAGTCTGACTCCTCTAATTTGAAATTCATGAAGAACAAATATAAAAATAAAGCGCTTTCTCAACGCAAATAAAATATTTTCTTCTGCTCCAACATCTTTCATTGTTTCAAATATTATAGTTAAAACTTCGTTTCAGATCGTCAGTTTTAAAGTACGTTGCCATTGAGAAACATACATAGACTTAAGTGTGGTGGGAAGAAGAGAGGAGAAGTAAAAAGTAAAAATTCTTCACACAGCAGGGAAGACGGTGTTTTTACCATCCAATTAGTGTTATTTAGATACACCTTAATGACATGATGTAATAATAAGGTCCATCTGGAAAACAACTAGTTACAACACCTGCCGTACTTAACACTAAAAAAACCCAACCCCATATTATCTGTCGGTGGCGCAACGGGAAGATGATCTGAAATTGTCATCAAAATGGCGATATCCACCTATGGCTTATGGTTTTATTGGTTCTATTTCTTGTGTTTCGTTTCTTACTCTGAATAGAAAATTGATTTAATGACAAGAAGTCGTATTGGGATAGAAATCCATTACGCATTAGTTTTCTTTTTCTTTTTCCCAAGATGGTCTCTAAATTTATTTAATATCCAACTCTTCAAAAGTGTGGTTTTG
>NC_088367.1:34791924-34804424 GCF_034508935.2 Berghia stephanieae | reverse complement strand
TTAAGTAAACAAATAAAAGAAGAAATAAGATTTTAAAATGACCTTTTCTTTTAAATAAACATCCATAAAAGGAGAAAAAAAAACAACTAAAAACAAGAGAAATAGTTTTAAAATTATTTTATTTATTCGGAAAAAAAGAATATAGAAGGGCATATCAACGTGAGGACCCCCCCCACACACACATTATTTTTGTAGAATTTTCATAATTCTTATCTTTGAGTTCAGTTTTCCTTCTGGACATAATGATCCAGGCCGGCTGATTTCCTTGTTTGTGAAATTATCATAACAAAAGTCGCATGGCATCTGGTGGCAATGGCCAACTCTCATCATTTGCAGGTGTCTTTTCTTCCCAAGCCAACAAAAGACAACAACAGCCGACAAAGAAGGTCATTATAGCTTTGTCTGTCTCACGAAAAACGTCGGTTCAATTAACATGTTCATGTTAATCAGTACGGACACTTTATTTTTCTAGACATTGCGCCAGTTTCCCTCTGTTCAAGAACCCATCGAAGGCGGGGTGATGTTCAAAGCTAATGGACATTTCAATAGTGTTTGGTTTTTGCTATAACTTTTCGAGTCGTATATATATATATATATATATATATATATATATATATATATATATATATATATATATACTAGTAAAAAGCCCGCAATTTCGCGGGGAAAGAACTATTTTCATTCGATACTGTACTCACCATCATTTAATGAGGGCAGATTGGTAAACAACGTTGTCTGTGTAATTTGGTATATCTTCGGTTGATTTTTCTGTGTGGCCCAATAATATATTTAATAATATATTCCCTCAACTAACCCCAAGAAAAAATTAAACCTAGTACCTTTAATTAACCCTAATAGGAAAAACAAACACCCTAGCACTTTAATAATACTTATGACTAACCCGATCTCGAGCTAAACCTAATAGAAAAAATCATGACAAATTGAATAAATAAACGCCTGACAAAGATCAAAGGTAAAAATACAAATTTAAAGAATACTGGGGATGTAGGAGCTTTCGGAATGTCTCCCCTTTACTTAACTTATGGAAAAACAAACTTCCTAGCACCTTTAATAAGACTTATGACTAACCTCTCGAGCTAACCCTAATAGAAAAAAAAAACTCTCGGACTGCTTTGCACTACCTTTCAATATTTAACAAATCAAAATGGCGGCTGAAAATAAAAACAATGGTCAAATTAAGAAATTTTAAACTTTCACAAATCTATCAAGGTTTGTTCTAGAGTTTTTAAAATACTTCTAGATATAATGACAAATTGAATAAATAAATGCCTGACAAAATATCAACGGTGAAAATACAAATTTAAAGAATACTGGGGATGTAGGAGCTTTTGGAATATCTCCCCTTTACTTAACTTATGGAAAAACAAACATCCTAGCACCTTTCTAAGACTTATGACTAACCTTAATAGAAAAAGAAATATCCTCGATCTCGAGCTAACCCTAATAGTAAAAAAAGAATCAAAATGGCGACTGAAATACCTTCATGTGATGAAGTGAATAATATCACCATGAATGCCACGATTTGCTGAAAAATGCCAACACCCACACACACATGTATACACCACATACACCACACACACACAAACACAAACACACTCACGCACACACACACACACACACACAAACATACACGCAATTAGAACATACATAATAACACTGATCACCGCTAAATCAACAACACAACGGAAGTAATAATAATACTTGATGTCATAAATAGATGACGCAAATTGACAACTTTTTACAGTGTCAAAATTAGTTGATTTTGGGAGTCAAGTGTCGTCGTTGGTACATATTTTATGATATCTGTTTGACTCAACGAACTTTCAAACTGACTTTAAATTATAAAAGGAAATCAAGTTATCTGTTTATCTACCTGTAAAAAATACATTTCTAATTTTCAAATCTTTCAGTAGAGTTGTGCGCCGTATCAATTTTTTTTATTTACTCAAATAAGCACAATGTTCTCCACAATGCTATATATTTTAAAGAAAGGATATATATACACAGACACACACATATATATATATATATATATATATATATATATATATATATATATATATATATATATATATATATATATATATATATATATATATGAGCCAAGGTCAAAAGGTGCCAATTTTTTTTCTCAAAATAAAAGTGACATAATAGTCCATTCATGTTTCTATATGTGTAGCAAAAACCCTGTACTTCATGAATCAAAGGCCCTTTAGATAACTTTAAGGTCTAACGCAGCATAATATCGTCAACAATGCCTTTAGGTTGCTGGTGTCACCTGTGACCGGTGACACCAAAATGAGACAAAAAACTCAATAACCAAATGGTTTTTGTTGAGTATCAAACTTTATTTAGTAAGTTATAGACAAAAAGACACAATCAACAACAATCAGAGTACAATAATATTACCAACTATTGGAGAAAAGGTTGCTTTTTGGTGTCATCGGTCACAAGCAACATAGAATGCAAATATATTATTTCATAAAAATGTTTGTGCATTAACAACAACAACAATATTGCATATGCTTATTACCAGCAATGTTCAGAAACTTTTGAAATAAAATGTTAGGAAATAATGTGACCAAAGCATATCTTATTTAGCGACATTGTTTCACTTGTGACATTAGACCGATGACACCATTACTTATGTCACAAGCAATACCAAATTGCAATTTCGACAATATATCATTAATTTCAGTCAAACCAGTGTAATAACCACAGTTAAATATGGAATTTAATAATATTTCAGAAACCAAAGACTTTAAAAATAGAAATCTACATGGAAATTAGAGCATCTGAATGTGACTTGTGACATAAGACAGGTGACACCATTACTTATGTCACAAGCAACACCAAATCACACTTTCGTCCATAATATATCATTATTTTCAGTCAAAAAAGCACAATAACCTACTCTAAAATGAAATTCAATAATATTTTAAGAAACTAAATACTTTCAACTTGGAAATATACTTAGAAATTAGTAATACCACTGTTGCTATTACTTTGGTCAAAATCGGCATTAGAACGCAATTTTGCCTCAATACATCAAGAATAGCAACTGAACACATGTAATATTGCCTGTTAAAATGTAATTCAATGACATTTCAAGCTTTGAAGAACATGAAAACAGAAATACATTAGAAACTTCAAACTTAAGTGTCACCTGTGACATTTTAACCAATGACACCAATGGTCACAAAAAGTACCAGAAGTCACACAAACACTAGGTAAATATCAGCCATGGTAATGAATTCATGTAACCATACCGTAACGTCCGCCCTACTGCTCAAATCTGCTAGTTTCTAGTAATTTAGTGTGTTAATAGTAAATCAAATCAAATTTCTTGACAACCCTTCTTTTATCTGGATTCGTCAAAAGCTTGACTTTTGTCTTTTCTTGATTGATACAACCCTGAAACATAAAAAATTAGAATTACAAGGAAATAATTAATTGTGTCAAAATCAGTCTTATGTGAGATGTCATAATATCATATTTGTAAATAGAATAACAGATGAAAACATAATTTTTTGGTGGCACTTTGTAATATCCAATATCAAGTGTTGCTTGTGACAATGTAAAATAGCGATGACACCAAAGTTCAACTTACCTTTTCTGCCTGGAGCCACGCTGGAAAGGCAAATGAAAGTGCTGCACTTCAAAGACTGGTAAGAAGGGTGGATCGAAATTGCGAATCGCCATTTAACGAAACAAACTTCCACGTGTTCACGCATGCCGTGTTGCTTGTGACAAATGACACCAAAGCGAATAAACCTCAATATCGGCAAAACAGTATACATTTACTCCAAGATTTGAATTCAGATAGTAAATCTATGCTTTTTTCTCATAATAAAACATTTTATAAACATTAATCATGAGCTTTAAAGTTTCGCGTCGAGACTTAGTATTGTGCTGTGTTTGATGACACCAAAGGTCACAAGCAACACCAACTTTTTAAGAACTCTATATGAAACTTAATCAGATATGTAATATACTGCAATTGCGTTTAAAAGTAAATTTTGACTTTATACTATTAGTCAAATTTAAATCACGTGAGCTAAAACATCATATTTAATTTCTACATGATTTCTAAAAAGGTGATGCGTTGACCTCGTTTTAAGCACATGCCAAACAGCATTCAAATTTGACTTTCAAGTTGTTTATTTCATATCCTGTTGAACAGAGTGTGTTGAGCTATCTCATTTTATCTCTTCTTCATATTATCAATTGATTACAAGCATTAACCCAATGAAAACAGCCCATAATTAAGTAAAAATCACATTTTCTTAACACTGGTATCAGGGGCACCTTTTGACCTTGGCTCATATATATATATATATAATATATATATATATATATATATATATATATATATATATATATATATATATATATACACGCTTTTAACCACGATCCATGCGTTTTACAAAGCATCCTTCTCCCTAGCAAATCATTTAGAGCCAAATTCCCCTGCCCCCTTAAAGTATAAGATGTTAGGACCGAAACACTCGTTCGAGGTGTTGGGGTTCTTTACTGGAGACGCTCTGCTTCATCTCTACTTAAGTTTCTTGAGACCAAATAAAAAATTGTGAGTTTTTTTTTCTTTTGTCCACTGAAAATTTTTACCAACCCAGTCAATAAAAATTGTAAAAAAATGTACATTTATATTTGAATCGAATCTCTCTGGCAAATCGTTAACCTTAAAATTCTTGAAGTCTAAACAAGCCTCTTGGTAAATCTGCCACTCAGGAAAGGTACAAATAAATAAATAAAGAATCTAGATTAAATGATGTTAGTTTAATTCCGCTTTGGTGATTTTACATCAAGCCTATCCATCTATTCACCCACAACATGCACGCATACACGTACACGTCCAACCCCCCCCTCTCCCTATATATATATATATATATATATATATATATATATATATATATATATATATATATAAAATATATATATATATATATATATATATATATATATATATATATAAATATATATACTTTGCTTCTCTTCACCTTTGTTGCGTTTCTCTCTGCGTCTAGTACACACCCCCGGCGTAATCTAGCGTTTTTGTGCTTGGTTGCTGTATATAATTTTGTTGTAATCGAATCAATTCTTTTTTTTTCAATAGTGTTTGAAAACAAATTCTTTTCATATGAAATTGCCGTTACCGAAGGATTGTCACCGTGATAATTATTATATAATAGCTTAAATGACGCCCATGTGACAAGGTTTCATGTCCTTAATCTACGTTTCATTGTTATGAATTTGATAAAGTAAATTCTAAAACAATCAGAATAAAATGATTGTAATATGAGATTGACAGATTGACCAAAATGTCAACATAGCCCATTAATTAAAAATAAATACACCAACACCCTCCCCTTCAAATACAAACATGATATTACACATGCTAAAATAAAATATAAGACAAGAAGAAAAAGGCATATAAAAGATACGAAAATTAAAAACAAAACAAAAAAAAAAACAAAACAAAACAAGACACAACAACATAACACGAACAGTAAAAACAAACAAACAAAAACAAATAAAACAAACAAAAAACAAAAAACATTAAAAAAAAACAACAAAAAAACCCCAACAAAATCCAAGAAACCAAACAAAAAGATAATACAAAATAACAAAACAAAATACCCCCCCCCCCAATAAAAACAGCTAAGAAACAAACAAACAAACACACAAAAAATATAATTGCATTTTGAAATAATATATGAAGTTCTCAAACTTATTTTTGGCAATGCAGTAATAAATGTTGTTTCTATGGTGTTTATACTGAACAAGCTTCTTAAAGTAAAAAAAGATAAATTATTCATTCATTTATTTATTTATTTATTTATTTATTTATTTATTTATTTATTTATTTATTTATTTATTTATTTGATCTTACTGTTATCACAATGTTCTGATCGGAAATATATTAACTAGTTTGAAACCTCAGTTCAACATGTCCTGTCCTACATGTTAAATGTTGCTGTTGACCAGGGACCCCTTATAAAACGCTTTAAGCACATTTAGTGGATATTGCGCTATATAAAGCTCTTTTTTTAACAGTAAAGAAATGAACAATTCTCAAGTTTTGGCCATGTCAAAAGACACACCAGTTTAGAAAAGAATCATATGGAGGTTAAAAATATGGAGGTTTGAAAAATGAAGGAAAAAAGAGAAAAAGGAAAGCAACAGGTAATACTGTACAAATAATATCAATGCAATGAGTAAAATGATATTGTAAAGCATCAAATTTGATGGTTGTTGTTTTCTGATACAATATGTTTTTCCCAGCAACCCGCCTTATTTTCAAATCCTACTGAGGCTGGTCTAAAAAGGAGAAAATAATGAGATTCATGTTTTTCAATTGTTTCATTGTTTTTAGTTTTGACTGGGAGTAAATTGTCTGTATTACTTTACCTTAATATTAATTACCTCGAAACGGACTATCTGTCATAGACTGTGGACAGAATTCGAGGCACCATATTTATTAGTTCATTGAACGACAATAAGATAGGTTGATACTATCACCAAACCAATAACATAGGTTATTGTGAAGTTGTTTTTATTAGTTACTATCACTCAGGCTGAGTGTGTTATGTACACCTTAACACTCAATTTTTAAATTATTTTTTAACAATCAATTCTATAGAAAGTATGAAGTGCGAAAATGGTCCTACGGTGGTTATTTGCACAAACCCAATCCTTATGATATCACATTGTTGTAACGTTATCGGATCATTGACAAGGAAATGTATCTAGATCAACCATTTAACTGCCATACTCTGGAAAGACACGTATCTACAAAATTGGTCAGAAAACTCGTCCTTCGAGTATCGATCTATTAAAATGACCCTCATCTTGGCAAAACTTCTCAAAACTTAGGACTACGCGAGGTCTTCTGTAAGTCTCAGGAATGAGAGTTTTTGCCAAGACGAGGGTAATTCAAATTAATCGATTTTTGAAAGAAGAGTTTTCTGGCCAAATGTTGAAATACGCGTCTTTCCAGAGTACAACAGTTAACTGGATAATTGGTTCTATCGAAATGGAATCATGAAAAAGGTCGGACAAACCACAACCTTAATAGCATGGCATTGTCATCGAGTTATCAGATACAATGTCGTTTAAATACTCTAAATAGTATTGTGCTAGTTCTATAAAACTTAGAAAGCATTTTGAAGGAATGAAATAACAAATGCCATTTTAGAACCAACTTTGTTAAACTTCAGCAACAGAATGGAAGCAACAGAGGCGCTAAAAGTTTTCAAGCAGCATGTCGAGTCAGAAGTCTGTCTGACTCTTTCTTAACACGAACGCAATTGGCGGTATCTTTTATCTTAAAAATAACGTTGAAAATGGATTATATTTTCGGTTATTCTCATTGTTATACCCCACCCCGTCCTTTCGGAGACGCTTGCTATTTCTGTTTTTGCACAAGGCCGATCTTGAGATTCTAAACTGCCGACCAACTGAATCTAAAACGGTTCAACGTGAAATGATATTGAATGTTGTGCTATGTGGACGCAACTCTGAACTGTTGTATTCAGAAATAGCGCAATGCCAATAAAACTATAATATCGTGTGAACAAACAAACAAACGGTTGCCAAAGTCAAGGTCCTAAATCAGGGCATGTATTGCGCAAACATTACAAGAGAATATAATTTAACAATCACGTTTTAACAATTATTAAAAGTTTTATTACAAACATGAAAAATAATGAATATTATCAATTAACATTGAGTGTTGTTTATACAATTTTGATAAATTGTATCTATGCATGAAAATAACTCAAAGTATTTAAAATTTTTAGAACCTATTAGCTCTTAATCGATACGATACATGAATTTTGTGAGAAGCATGAAAAAATACTATCTATAAAGACACAAATGGTTGGTAAAAAATATTTGCGTTTAGGGAATAAGTTCGTGATTATGAAACCATCTTTTCCTTTCTTTTACACAATGACTGCATTCGTATGTACATGATGCACCAGTATACCAAATGTCATCATTAGTTGATATAAATCTGAAAATACTATTTTACAGTTGTAGATACCCTGCCCCCCCCCCCCCCCCCCCACAAAAAAAAAAAAAAGTCAGAAGAAAACTGAATTTGTCGAGTGGGATAATTTTTAAATTGAATTTTTCTTTCTAAGTTGTCAGCCACTGTACAATGCACTCTTTTACATATTTTTCAAATGTAAAACTAGACACTAAATTGTGAAAAAACAAGTACAGCCTTGGAGTCTAAATCTAGTATAATAGAAGTCGAGTTCATTGTCTTTCATTATGACTGTGTTGCTGGCTGGCTACAATCAAGTATGCTGTAGATGCTCAGATTTTTTCAAACAAAGGGTTGTTTCGAACTCACAGCAACTGTTTATCTTTTCTCCTTTCTCTTAAATCAATCACTCGGCGATGATTTGTAAGTACAACGGCCTGTGTCGGTTCTTTGGTTATAACCATTTGACGTTTTCTCTCTCTTGAACAAAATTACGAGAGGCACACAGCTGTTCCTTTCCAATTATGTGAAACGGATAGAAGGCCACTTAAAATGGATTTGTTTCCCTTTTTAGCCATGTTTTATGGCTTGTTCTCGGTTGTTTTATTTTTATTTCATTTTTTTTCTGGATCCGCCACATTTTTGTGAATGGAAAAATAGTTTTAATGGATTTTGCAAAGTAAAGACCTGTTAAAGTCTCCAGACGTTCTGTCGAAGTTTACCCACTCTGTCAGCTATCTGTTATCAACATATCTGCCATGAGGAGTAGTTTGTGAATGTGATAATATTAGCAAAAATGGAATCAAGGACCATAATAATAATAATAATAATAATAATAATAATAATAATAATAATAATAATAATAATAATAATAATAATAATAATGATGATGATGATGATGATGATGATGATGATGATGATGATGATGATGATGATGATGGTGATGATGATGATGATGATGATGATGATGATAATAATAGTAATAATATTAATAATAATGATAATAATAATAATAATAATAATAATAATAATAATAATGATAATAATAATAATAATAATAATAATAATAATAATAATAATAATAATAATAATAATAATAATAATAATAATAATAACGATAATATTAATGAGAATGATAATAATAATGATGATGATACTAATAATAATGATAATAATATTATAATAAGAAGATGTGGTAGTAGTAGTAGTAGTAGTAGTAGTAGTAGTAGTAGTAGTAGTAGTAGTAGTAGTAGTAGTAGTAGTAGTAGATGTAGTAGAAGTAGTAAGTTGTTGTATACCATCATCATCATCATCATCACCATCATCATCATCATCATCACCATCATCATCATCATCATCATCATCATCATCATCATCATCATCATCAACAACAACAACATCATCACCATCATCACTTTCATGTATGGTAAAAAAACGGTAACTGTACAAATCTAAAGCTCAATTCACTTTCGTGAAATCAGGCATTTAAACGCCTTTAACAAAACCTTGTTAATTTATCTACATCAAATTATGTTTCATTTCTAAATCAATCTCACATCGAACTCACTGAACCCTCAAACCCAATCTTTCATTCTCCAAGTTGAACTCCCCTTAAAACCCTTGGATCTTCAGACAATTCAATAAGAAGATCGTTTAGACGAGTCAAAGATCACGATCAAGTGCATAATTTTCGTATATATTACCATGGATACCACAACAAACAACACTCTTGCTTCGTTGTCATATTCCCATTTGACGGAAATATTGTGTTACCTTCACTCTCATGCTTTTTATTAAGAATTTCTTTCTTTGGTGAAGAAGGTAGATATTATATTTATAGTAGTATCAATACTATTTGCTATTAGTACTATTATTACTACTACTACTACTACTACTACTACTACTACTACTACTACTACTACTACTACTACTACTACTACTACTACTACTCCTACAACTGCTACTACTACTACAACTACTAGTATATACTACTACTACTACTACTACTACTACTACTACTACTACTACTACTACTACTACTACTACTACTACTACTACTACTACTACTACTACTACTACTACTACTACTACTACTACTACTACTACTACTGCAACAACAACACCACCACCACCACCACCACCAACAACAACAACAACAACAACAACTACTACTACTACTACTACTACTACTACTACTACTACTACTACTACTACTACTACTACTACTACTACTACTACTACTGCTGCTGCTGCTGCTGCTGCTGCTGCTATCAGACACTTTTCCTGTGAGCGTATCATATGATTTAAATCATAAGGGATTAACCCCCCCCCCCCACCAGCTTTAAAGTTACAAGAGACGTTTGACATGAGTATTTATTGATATTTATAAACATGATTCCCCCCCCCCCCCCCCCATCTTTTCATGCGGTATTCAAATCAGGAACTAACTAAACCGTTGTGTATTTCTGACTATTTGTTTGTGTGGCCCACACCTACAACCGTCGGAAACATGATTGACAAAAGGGCAACTTGTAACGATCACAAAGCTTATCCACCTGTCCGACTATGGTATGTGATTGAAGGCAGATCCTGACACGGCCAGTTTTAAACAAAAACCCATTGGGATCACGACGATCTTTTTAAGAAAAACAAGCCTTATGAAAATCTGTTTTGGAAAAAAACCCAATCAAAATTTGAATTTATCCCTTGCATTTTTTGAGGTTTGAATTTCAACATCCATCGAAAAAGAAAAAAGAATTTATTATTTTTACCATGTGAGAGTCATAGCTTAAAAAAAAACAACTAACTATTTTTACTTTAAAAAAAATTAATACTAGTTAAATATTTCTTAATGGTAGACCTGTACCAATTTATCATGAAATGCGTGTATGTGTTGAAGAAAAATATGATCACAAATTAATTGATAAATGATTAAGAAATCATTTTTTTTTTGCAAGAAGACTCGAGAATATGCTTGAAATTTGAGATTTGGTGTAAAATATTTCCACCTGGCATTCCCCAACTGGGATGTCGTGAATGTAAGGATTTTTTATACCTTTGAGTATCAGGAGTCAGGAGTTGTATGGATATAACACAAACAACCAGGTTGGCACTTACAGAATGGTTTTGTTTTCACCATAGAATTCCCCCAGTGTCAACGGGATGTCAAAACTTAATAGAATGGAACAAGGGATTCCATCAGAGAAGATGAGATACGGTTTCGTTTCACATGATATAAAAATTCTACCTATTAAATGTGACCCACAGCGTCAATCTTGTACTATTTCGAATGAGAAAGATGAAGAAAATTAAGTTTAAATGTGAAAATGATTAGAAAGAGGAAATTAAAATCTTTTTTGAAGTTTTAAAAACAAAACTGTCTTCCCGATAAAAACATTAATTTTAACTCAGATTTTATAAAGGTGTCCAGACATAATCTTAACTCAAATCTTATAAAGGTGTCCAGACATTAATTTTAACTCAGATCTTATAAAGGTGTCCAGACATTAATTTTAACTCAGATCTTATAAAGGTGTCCAGACATTAATTTTAACTCAGATCTTATAAAGGTGTCCAGACATTAATTTTAACTCAGATCTTATAAAGGTGTCCAGACATTAATTTTAACTCAGATCTTATAAAAATGTCCTGATAGTTCTGTTGGACTGAGATTGATTCCGGGTGTAGTCGAAATGTTTTCCACTCAGATTTGGCGTAAAGTACTTTGCGATAGACTAGCGTCCTATCCAAAGGGTAGCAAGTTGCTATTATCTTTTTCACGCTATTAAAACTGGTATAAACTCCGGCTACATGAATACAATGACTGTGAAGGCTACTTACTTCTTACTTAGAAGTAAAGCTGAAAATTCAATTTTCCGTTTTGAAATGATCAGTCACATATTCTTTCTTGGATTCGATAATATATCATTTTTTTTTCTTTGGAATACACCGGTTGATTGACATTTGACAATTTTAGAGCTGTCAGATTAGCTTTTTTGTCTTTGTTATTTTTTGTTTATTGTCAGTTAGTGAAAGTATATTCAGTATTCTTAATACAAATATAAAACTTGACACCAGTCTCATATTTTTTTTAAAAAATGTTATCTCTACCAGCTTGACAAAATACCGTTTAAAGGCAAATTGTCACAATTGTGAATAATATATAAAAAGTCTTTTCCAACAGCTCACTGTACACAACCTTTGAACCAGGGATCCGCGGGCTACAAGCCGAGTATATGAGGATGTTCCAAAAGGTTGTTTTTTTCGTAACATTAAAAAATACTAAGATAGAAAAACTCTGAAAAAAATCGTTTTTTTTAGTTTCTCTAGATTGAGTTATGAAAATAAACAAAAATTGACGATCTAGCATTAGCATAATGGCAGTTATAGATTTTAAAAGTTTATGAACCTGTGAGAAACTTTTTCTGTTATTCTAATGATGGCAGACTGTCCGTTTTTGGTTCATTGT
>NC_088367.1:34779424-34786924 GCF_034508935.2 Berghia stephanieae | reverse complement strand
GATATTTGAAGGGCGAGCCAAATTTGTAAATACGAGTTTTTCAAGAGTACGGCAGTTAACTGGTTAAGGAAAAAAAAAAGATCAAACAGACGAGATGCCAATAACGTGGATGGAACCTGGGTCTTCCAGTATACTAGTATAATATTTTATCTACAAGGGCTATCTCGGCCATCTTAGTAAAATATGTACTAATTGATGTTTGGTGTGAATTCGGCGTACACTTATTTGCAGGTCTGATAACCCAATTCCTTATGGGCTTATTGTTGTAATGGAAATCTCAAAAAAATGAACGCAAACTATTGTCCATTACAACAATGTTAAACTAGGCCCATAAGTGGGTTCGTATGTTAGACCTGCATATATGTATACGTCGTTAAAATTGAATCGAACCTCGCTAGCGGTCAAACAAGGTGTCACCTACTGCCAGAAACGGTATTATGCCGTGGTCATTTCGTTGTCAACACCGCCACTCTCTCCCAATCACTTTTCATGGTGGCTGATGTGGGAGGTAAAATCTCGTGCGTTCTGGCATTGAATGTAATGCCTAGGCCCTGGATGGGGATCCTCAGTCAAACGTGAAACGGTCAGAGGAATGTATCTTAGGTATAACCATTTAACTGCCAGTTTATACGGCGTAACGCTTATTATCGCTAGGTTTTCGAAACAAGCAGTATAATACAGCTCGTCGACCAATTATCATGATGCTTATTCAGTTTAGAAATTGTGTGAGTATATAATGATATAATATAATGCCTATATATGTATGTTTTGTGTGTGTACGTGTGTGTGTTTATGTGTGTGTGTATGCGTGAATATTTTGAAAATTATTATTTACGACAAGTTTTTTTCTAAGCATATATTGTAAACAATGAAACGAAAATGACTGGACAGCTTGTCAAAATAATATTATATTATTATGACGCATGTATCCGGTTCCCTATTACATATGGAACAACTCAGCTCAGTCTCTGTTAATTCAACTTGTTTATTATCAATGTTATGGTAATTTAAAATAATAACTTGAGCGACTCGAATCGGACGAATATTTTTCTGTAATTAACTAAAAGCAGAACATAATTTTCTTACGGTATTCCTAAGAAACAAAGAGTGCCTAAAAGTTCGAACAGTCAACATTCATACTGATATGCAAGATATGCACATTACAACATTTATGTATTGATCACATTACAGGGAATCAACTTTACATTGTATACAACTCAAGTTGTCTATTTGGCATCCGTAGCCATGTGTAGCTACAATCATTCACTTATTCATACTTTTATTTAAAAATACCAAAAACATAAAATAAATAAAAACAACAAAAACAACAAATAAAACAAAAGAAATCAAACTAACGAAATGAAGAAAAATTAAGGAGGGGGGGGGGGGGGGGGCAATACTTAAATTGAAAATGACACCATATATAAACCAATCTGGTATCGTGTTGTAAATCACTGTCCTAGAGCGAATTTAAAGTTAAACCAACTATTTATGTGAGACTTAAATATTATTATCTATGCGTAAAAGTTACACAGAGCAGTTGAAGAATTTTTAAGCCTATTCGCTCTTAAACGATACAATATATAAGATGATACGATACGATACGATTCGATACAATACGATACAATATCAAACGACTATAATATTTTATTCCATTTTAGGCATCTAGACCACGTTGACACATAAGGAGACGGGTCACCAAATGTATTAATCGATGTCGTATTTTCGTTTCGTGCTTATACCTCAATGTCATTCAAAGCGTAAAGAGTCTTGTCCACAGCCGTATATGATTTGTCCTTTAGGCAAAAGCACGATCGGGCAAAAATATATATTTTATGAGTATTCCCAGTTTATTCTTCGCATACTTCATAGTGCTAATAGTTGCTTGACATGTTTCCACTTATCCCTCGACGCAAATTCAGGCAATTGAGATATTTGTATTGATCATTTGTTTTGTGAAAAATTGTCCAAATTCCTTTTTTTTCTTTGATTTTTTTTTCTTTTGACTTTCCCATTTCAATTGCCGAGGCATTACTTTACAAGGTCAACAGTAGTGCACGTCATAGGTGTTCATAGTTGACAGTTACACGTGGTCACTGATCACATGACGCGGTCAGCTGTCATAATATGTGCAATGAGATGTCCTGACCAAATGCTTCTGCCCCCCCCCCCTCCCCCCTCCCCCCAAAAGGAAAAATAGTTTCTGTCTTTGTAGAAAAGGTCAGAGATTCGGCGTTTTGACTTAAATCACGTGTTATCAGTTAGTGGATCATTTTACCGGATGGACAAATTCTTGGTTTAAACTTCCTCCATACCAGTTTTTAATAATAACCTACAATAAAGCATTAATCATATATTTTAGGGTTGAAGCCAGAAAAAATAAAAGAAGAGAAATTAAGATATAATTAGATAACTACATAAGATAGTATTATGGACAACGTTGCATGAAGTTGTAACGTTTAATATTAGAGAGCAGAAACCACTCGGTGGATTTCTGGCCAGTTATCAATAAAATTAAATAGTCTGATGTCACGTCCGCCCAGCAACGAGCAGCTTGGTTCTAAACAAAGAAAATCGGTATTTTTTATTCTTCATGCTGGCTAGAACTGTTTCACATGTCATGTGATCAGAATGTATAAGTCAAAACATGATCAGATTTATAATGTTTTTTCTCCTCTGGATACACTTTTATGCTCGTTAGAGAAGTATTTCTTAAGGGCGTCCGCCTTTGTTCCGATAGTTTAGAACCAGTTACTAAGTTACTACGCGTCATTTCGAGGGAAGTGACGTTACGACTGTTGAAGCCTATTATCAGATTGTTTTATTTGTCCCATTTGATTACGAACGATGGCTACGATTGCGGTTGGTACTCCATGGCATCCATGAGTTACTTCCATTTATCACACTGATTTCATGGCAACATAAAGTCGTTTTAATCGCAAAAATGAATATAAAAATCAGGCACATTTAGATGACTCAACATTTCCCATTGATATCTGCTATTGTTTTTGTACACTTCCATGGCTTGGATTTACTGAGGATTTGTGGGTAGATCATGCATCAAAGTATATCGGAGAGGCGGACGACTTTCCACGGACGTAACATTTCATTTGTTTGGATTCTTATAATGTGGGAGATTAGTAACTTCCACTTCGGACAACTTCAGCGAATCATTTCCACAGAAGAGAAGAAGAGGACAATTAAGTTGTATATATATATATATATATATATATATATATATATATATATATATATATATATACATATATATAGATAGATAGATAGATAGATAGATAGATAGATAGATAGATAGATAGATAGATAGATAGATAGTAGTAGTAGTAGTAGTAGTAGTAGTAGTAGTAGTAGTAGTAGTAGTAGTAGTAGTAGTAGTAGTAGTAGTAGGAGGAGGAGGAGGAGGTGGAGGAGGAGGAAGAGGAAGAGGAGATTAATAATAATAATAATGATAATAATAATAATAATAATAATAATAATAATAATAATAATAATGATAATAATAATAATAATAATAACAATAATGATAATAATAATAATAATAATAATAATAATAATAATAATAATAATAATAATAATAATAATAATAATAATAATAATAATAAGAAGAAGAAGAAGAAGAAGAAGAAGAAGAAGAAGATGAAGAAGAAGAAGAAGAATAGGAAGAAGAGGGAGAGGAGGTGGACGAGTAGGAGGTGGAAGGAGGAATGAAGGAGAGGTCGTAGACAGAAAGAAAGTACAAAAGAAAAAAAGGAGACACACACACACACACACACACACAGAGAGAGAGAGAGAGTGTGTGTGTGTGTGTGTGTGTGAGAGAGAGAGAGAGAGAGAGAGAGAGAGAGAGAGAGAGAGAGAGAGAGAGAGAGAGAGAGAGAGAGAAGGTTGGGGTGCAAGTCCATGAAAGAGCATTTTAAGGAATTGCACTTACAATTTGCCTCTCACAAAAAACTCATTTCATCCAAGATTAAAACAATGCTACCACCCATACATTCCCATATTTCAACAGATCATTTACGAGAGATGAGTAAGGCGATTGTAAGGTTAAAGTAAACCACTTAACATCAAATCAAAATCCTTTTCATAAACATTGACTCTGCTGTCTCCAATTGCCCCGAACAAATTAAAGTTCTTACCTTTAAAGTAAACATTCGTTTTTCCCCTTATAACCCCCTCGGAAAATAAGTGCTTCGCATTTGCCAGTTTCTACCACACAATTATAATTCAATGTTAAAGTTTAATTCGCTGCATGCTCTACCACTAACATTTCTGTGCCTTTAATCATAATTCCAAAATGCAAACCACCTCTTTCCTATAGCATTATCATTCAATGTATGCCAATGCCTTAAAGCAATTAGGGGTTTTACGGCGAAACAATCTTGAAAGAAAAGCAGATCCATAAATTTCCAAGTAGCCATGCTTCTCTCCTTTACATTACATGTTAATAATAGCCACCCTCTTGTAGAGAAAATTGAACACAGTTTCGAATTTGATTCAAAAGGTAAAGGGGTGTAACACGTACAATATTCATGCGCCTCTCCAGCCACCACGGGAATCCTTTAGTTGTTACTTGGAATATGTATGTATATATATATATATATATATATATATATATATATATATATATATATATATATATATATATATATATATATATATATATATATATATATATATATATGTAGGAGGCAAGAGCAGTCAGTTCATTTTTCTATCATGGTTTCTCAGTGAGTTGCATGAGCAAATCAAATATTACGGGGTTTTTTTTTTCTTTACTTATTTAATATTTAACTCTCATGGGCCAAAATGAATCTAATATTGATGATAATAATGTTGCTGATTATGCTGCCAATGATGATCATTCCGAAGTTGATGATGGTGATGACAATGATGGTGATGTAGTAGTAGTAGTAATAGTAGTAGTAGTAGTAGTAGTAGTAGTAGTAGTAGTAGTAGTAGTAGTAGTAGTAGTAATAGTAGTAGTAGTAGTAGTCGTAGTAGTAGTAGTAGTAGTAGTAGTAGTAGTAGTAGTAGTAGTAGTAGTAGTAGTAGTAGTAGTAGTAGTAGTAGTAGTAGTAGTGAACAAGAATCTTTATCAACAGCCATAGCAATGATTTACTGTTATTACTGTTCACAGTTTGATAGTGCAAACTGCACTGATCGGCACACAATTGCATGAAATAGCAATTCGTATGTCTTGTCGATCTAACCTGGCCGATAGTCAACAGCAACATAGTTACGCCTGTCCGCAGTAATGATATCGGACAACACAATGTCTTCTTGTTTGGCTGCGCATGTCCAATCGGCTTACTTCCCCTTGACTTCCTGTCGAGACTAACTGGAGCTCTGTTGTCACTTTGAGGCCGTGCCAAAATTATGTTTTCTCTGGGGAAAACGAAACAAACAATTTTAAAACGAAATTATTATCTAATCTAATGTCACGATTTTGAGCTTCCATCCTCTCTCTTTTCTTTGACTCCAACGGCTTGTTATTGTCCAAGAGAAAGCTGTGCGTTTGAAAAAAAAGAGTAAACATCATTAGGTTTTTTTGAGTCATGTCCCTGTATTGTTGTGCATCTTCCAATAATGACGAAACAAACTCGTGTTTAAATGTTCAAATGTGACCCACCGAGTCAGGCTGTATTATGTCGGAATGAACAAGACGGGAATCTTGAGGTCAGAATGATTTGAAAAAGGAAATTTGAATTTCTAGATGTTTGCGAAACGAAATTCACTTTCCACAATTAAAAAAAAAATCGTAAATACTATAATAAGTTAAGCTTAAATGGACGTTTTTAGCATCCGGTCCACACAGACATAGCACCATTTTGGGAAGGTTTATCACAAATGCTTTCAACGTTCACAATGTTGTAATATGTAAGACATTGCAGTTCAAGAATTTGTGACCTCTCGTCTCAAAACGGAATTATGTAGGTGCTAACTTATTGTCAAAATATGGGGACTAGAACTAGGGCGAAGTTTTCATGCTTTATTGAGGAGAATTGATAATTTAAAAAAAAAGTGACATAAACTAAAATTTCGAATTCTTGTAAAGTTCAAATAAAAGTCCCTTATTTGGCCTCTGGTTTAACCTGACATAATACCGTTGTGGGACGAAAGCTCACATTTAGAAGGCAGATTGTTAGTTAAAGTAATTAATAATTGTGCCTCATATTTTGGGAAACATAATAAATTCGGTACATACTAGGTTGATTGAAATTACAGACTCTCTTAAGTATGAAACAAGCATGAAGATAATAGCTTTGAAAAAATGTAAAGAAGCAAACGAGAAATATGTAGTACGATATCTAAAATCCTGTAAGATCAAGATCGCATCTGCTAACCAATGATGGATGACGTAGAAGAACACATACTTATTCACAAATCAATCAACCTATGTTTTTATGGGATCATTGTGGGATATAGTCCTGTCAGAGCTGGAAATGTGTGCCGCATGTCAATGAAAAATCTTATCTATTAAGAAAAAAAAACAACACGATTTTAAATTTTATTTTCAATTTTTGTTCTCCTCTCTAACCTATCTAAGCTTGAATATTCGTTTTGAGGATATCAATAAATTGATTATTTTGCTGATTTAAAACTCTTCGGCAAATTCATATTTTTGAGACGCAAATGTCGAAGGATGTTAAAGATTTTGATTGCTGTTCAACGTGCAGTACCAATATTCTTTTTCTTTATGTTGTTGAAATTTGAGTTGGAAATAATTTATCTAAAAGCCAAAAATTAGAGATGGACTTTTGTACTTAGAAAAATTCAAATTTAAGTTTCAAATCATGCTATATCACCATGACCAAACACCTCAGCAAAGCATTAACTTTAATAGTAGTGCTGATTTTTCACAACTTAATTTCTTGTTGAAACTGAGAATTGGACAATTCCACAAAACACTAGGATGCTCATAAAGCTGACAATGGGTCAAGGTATTGCATTACTTTACACTTCATATTCAACAAGGAGCACCGGTATCAAATGCCCTAGCAATGCATAACCTGTAATAGAGTGCTGATTTTATCACGACTTATTCTTTTTACATTTGGATTCTGCACACAACATCAACAGGCTGAGCATTTTGGAATAAGTATTTTCATTAATCCACACATCCTATTTTACAATAACGCCATTATCAAATACCCTAACAAAGAATAACCTTAAGAAGAATGCTGCTTTTTCAAGACTTTTTCTTTTCGACAAATGCATATAACACCAAAAGGCTCATAATGCTGAAAATGTAATTTGTGTCTGGCCATTGCAACATTTTGCACTTCATGTCACGCAATGACGTATTATCAACCACCCACATAAAACATAACCTGAATGGAATGCTATTTTCTTTAATTTCACGACTTGTTGAAGAAATAGAATCTCGTTATAATCTGCATAAGACCAAAAGACAAATTGTAATTCAAACAAATACGCTGTGCATACTTACATGGCACATGATATTTTGGTTTGGAAATGTCA